>NC_052533.1:95706923-95861209 GCF_016699485.2 Gallus gallus | reverse complement strand
CTGGGAAAGTGTTGTTCCTGTCTGCTCATCAGCTAGGATAGATTTTCTCGGGGGCAGAAATGAGAAGGGACAGTGTTTTAGAGGATACTTGTGGCATGAATACCACAACTGATGAAGAAAAGAACTGTGATATTGGTTGATATAGAAGAGTATAATGTGAAGAGACATCTCCATCATGGCAATGATGATAGTTCCTGGTTTTCTTGTTGCTTTTGATGGCCTCTATCTCTTCCCAGTAGGTCTTTCTTTTAGCTTGTACTTAGGTAGGAACTACGTAGGAACAACATGTATTTCCCTTTGAATCAGACTACTGTAACAGTTAGTGGAAGGAAAATGAAGAAGAGAACAGGTGAAATTTCTTTCTTTTAAAAATAATAAGACTTTAGGACGAGAATTATTTAATACTGTGAACATCAGAAGGTGAAGATATTGTAACTGATGGCAGGAAAATAAATAATGTTGTGAACAGAGTCAGAATCTAGACGAGCACTTATGTTTAAGAAACTAAGTTTATAGCTGCTACAAGCTATAAGCTGCAACAAACATGAAGATCACTTTTCTCCATTGTATAGCAAGGTATATGGAAGGAAAGATATCCTGCACTACCTTTTACTTTTGCTTTCTCCTTTTAGTAACTTCAGATATACCAAATGATAAATATACTTAAATATAATTACTTCCTTATAACCAAATACAGAATAACCTTTTCAAAGTTATTTATCAATTCTAAAGTAACAGAAAACAGACAATCTGGATTCTGGGTTTCCATCCTGCTCATATCCAGTTGCTTTTAAAATATTGAATATAGTATTTCCGTCTCTAAAACCTGATTAGTGTCTGATTACAATTCTTAACAACTATGCTTTATGGAAGTGGTTTTGAGAATGTTGATTTTTATCAACAGCAGGAGAACAAAGTATGTTTGCTAAACTGAATTTCTGCATAAAAATAGCCTGAGATCTAAAGATAGAAATATTTATATTGCTTCCATGCTCCGTGCCAATCTAGAGCACTGTCTTTGGTGTCAGCTAAAAGATTTCAAAGCACTCACAATACTCTACTGGGTTCTAAGATTAACTGTTTCAGCCATTAGTTGTCTTTCAAGGGAATATTCCTCCTACCTCTAATTTCAGTCCTTATAGTAGTTTCACATATTTGAATCCTTATTCCTCATTTTGTAAGATACTTTCCATCATAAATCAGTTCCTTGTGTTGTCTTTTGAGGATCATATTCAGATCACCATCCCACAGTTGTACACAACAGCTGCAATCCTTAATCCAAAGCTAAGATTTTCAAGATCTCAAATGGACATTGTAACATTTTTTTTCTCTACATTTTTATAAAGATTGTTAAAATAATAACACTAGGCTGCAACCATAATGACCTTTATCATGTCCTCTGTATTACATCCATGAAGTACATATAATGTGCTTGATCAGCCAAGACTTTGAACTTTGTTTGAATGTCAGCACTAGAAATAATTAATATTAAACTACACTTAATGTAATTATGGAAGCTGAACTCCAAATTTAATGTGATTGTTATTAAATGCCTCTAAAATTAACCATTAATTTTAAACTGAGAGAGCTGGGCTTGTATAGTGTGGAAAAAAGGCTCTGGGAACATGGTCAGGAGGAAGAGCAACTTTTTACATGATCGGACAGTGGCAGGACAAGGGTAATTGTTTTTTAAACTAAAGAAGGGGAAGTGTAGCTTAGACGTTAGGGGGAAGTTTTTCACTCAGAGGGCAGTGAGGTGCTTGCACAGCTGCTCAGAGAAGCTGTGGTGCCCCATTCCGGGGGGGGCTCAAAATCAGGTTGGGTGGGGTTCAGGGCAGCTGAGCTGGTGGGGGGTAGCCCAGCCCAGGATAGAGTAGTTATAACTAGATGACCTCTAAGGTTCCTTCCAACCCTAGACATTCCATGGTTCTATGATTCTGTGATCATGAAAACCTGCAATTGATACTCAAGATTCTAGTGGAGTACTGAAATTCTTTTCTCTCTTGGTTTTAGATCAACAGCATTCAAAATGTATCTGTTATATGGTAACTTCTATTAAGACTTTAATTCCTTTTTAAAATCAAGTATGTTCTAATAAGGACATAGAAAAGGATGAAACTTGAAACTGAGCAACTGTGTCCTCCTTCGCTGTGTGAAGAAAATGACTGACCAAAATAAGAATTCTAAAAAAACAAACAAACAAACACCACCAAGAACAGCACTTATTGCATAATTCTTGCAAGAAGTGATATGACACCAGGAGCAGCAATTAGAAAGAGATGGTGTAGAAATCATGTCAAGATGAGTGGAACATATTCATTTGGAAGAATAAAATATGTTATAGAAAAAAGGAATCCAGCAAAGCACTATAGGAACTTATTAAGGGAAAATCGCCAGAGGGGTCTAAATAATGAGGAGAGGTAAAATCCAATACTAGTATAGTGCATGGTCTTGTTACACTTTGTCTTTGAGATTCTTTGGAAACCAGTGATTATACCTTCTGGAAGCAGATCAATCACCCTCAAGGCAACCCATTGTATATGAAGAAAGCCATTCATTGAGCAGCTGCAGCAGAAATACAGGCTACCATTTTCTACGCTAATCATTTTAATTGAACTATATATTTTCCTCAATATTTCCTCTTACTTTACATTCCATTTACATTTTATTCATTATTTCCTGAACATCATTAGTGGAGAAAGAAGTTTTTTGAAGATGTGATTAGGCATAACTTCAGAGATAAAATGTCCATTTTGTTTTAATAAGGATTGTAAGTAGGTCAGCCCTGTAAACCATCAATATTGGCAAAGCACACTGTGCTATAGCTAGCCTACATTTTCCTTATTCCCTGAACTATCAGGATCTCATCCACACAGACAGGAATGCTCAACTGCAGCTGAAGAGTCGGGAGTGGTAGGTGTTGCTTGCTGCTGTCTTTTATGTATGAGCAAGCAGCCCATGAACAGTGGGGTAGCAAGAAGCTACTGTAATTGAAAAAGCCCTAATACTTCCTCAGTCAAAGTAATCTTAAGAAAATCAATTACAGTTGTGAGTTAGTTAATGCTGCAAATTTTCAATACATTTTCTATGGGATCTGGGGAAGCCTTTGTCCTCTTCTGTTTGTAGATGATCAGATATAGGATCTGGACTTCTAGCCAGTAACTCATCACAATTCAAACTATTACTTTTTTTAGTCTAGAGAGCTCTTGTAAATTCCTGTAATCTTTCATAACAATTGGGTTCTAGTTAGCAAACAATGCTATATTTGGTTTAACTGAAAATAACATTTCGATGTGCATGTGTTGAGAAAAAATATTGTTTAAAATTCCTTCTTGTTCTCCTTGTTTAACTGCCCTGTGGTTCTGTGCCCTGTGCTGTATCATGTAATTCTAAAACAGTTTAATGGAAAGTCACCCTACTGCTCATTTTCTTGCTCTGTCTCTTTATGTCTTTGCTCTGTCTGCTTTATCTCTTTATGCTGAAGAGATAAAGAAAAACTGTATCTAAAATTTAAGCAGATTATGCATTTCTTCAGAACCATTGAAATTCATCTGGAGTCTTGTAATTCACATTAATTGCATCAATTAAAACACTTAGAAGGATCACAAATCATTAGCTACATATACCAGACTACTCAAAGTATTTCTCAGTAACGCATATCAGCACATCTTTAGTCAAAATGCCAAGAAAAATACTAAAGCTGATGTACTGAAAACAATTCTTATAAAAGAAACCTTACATAGTAAATCATATCTAATCTACAGTGAAATCATGAACCACTGTTTTGTTCCTCTGCTCTGAGGTGTAAATCAGCCATAATTCTTACTTACTTAAAGTCAGTTTGCATATAAAGTGGAAAAAAAAGATTTAGCGACAGTCTATTGAGAATGAAAATAAACTATCTATATTGTTACTCATTTCATAGAATACATATATGTTGCAAGACTACATAAAATGTAAAACCAGGGAGATATATCTATCTAGAAATGACTTCTTGTGCTATGCTTCTTATTTCATGTCCATGCTAAAGTATAAGCTTTGCAATACTCCCTGCTTTAAGATAATCTTGAAAGTATGTAATTCCTTCACTACGATAAAACATAGCTTTCATTTAACCTGAAAATGTTGGCTCAGGAATATGGAATAGTAGTTTCACTAAGAATGCATTTGTTTCACTATAAAATAAAGCTTCTTTGGTATCAGCCCTGGAGAAAAATATTGGTTCTAGCTAAAATGTATTGCCATGCTTTCACTAAAACGTACAGACATTATAAAACTGTATATTGGCTTCAGTAAAAATGTATTCTTTCCAATGGATTCATGAAGCTTTCAGCAAGAATGTATTGATTTCATTAAAATGTGCTGCTTGAGATAAACAAAACTTCAGTTAAAATGTGTTAGTTTATTTTAAAGTTCATTGACTGAAGTGAAGAACATTGCACACTGGTTTGAGGCAGTCTTAGGGTTTCTTATATAGTAGATAAAGAAGTACATATCAACAATTGTGAAGGTAACTGAAAACAAATTCTGTAATATTTAAAGATGTAAATAGGCTAAATAAATTAGATTTTTATATCTCCACCTTATTTGCATCTGTTGCTAAGTACAGAGACAAATGTTAATACAGAAAGAGTATGCAATTCTTCACTCTAACAAATCCTCTCCTAAACAGCTGTGGGATCTAGGCTGGAAAGTTTTTTTTTTAACTACTTCAGTAATCATTTATTATCGTGCAACTGGTTTTTGAACAGTTTACTTTAAATCAAGCTCAGCATTTTCCTGCTTCACTGTCACCAGGCTCTTTCTCCCTTTTCACCATTGCCATTAGTGCTAGAAGAGAAGCGTTCAATGGCAATGACACTTATATATATTAGGAAGCTTCCCTGTTGCCAGAGTACTAAATTAGTAACAATATATCTGATAGCTGTGACACATTTTTTGAGAAGGGCTGTATTTTTCAGTATTTTTGTGATAACTTTTCATCTTGCTTCCACATGTTTTAGACAGAAGAGATCCTGTCAACTTAATGAAACTATGAAGTACGCCTAAAGATAGCTTTGGACACATTGAGACTGTGTCCAGCTTTGGAGCATTATCATTTTCCAACACTGATGAGAATTTATATATACAATGTTTATTTGTGTATTCGAAACAAACACAAATAATACAAATAAAGCTTCATTTTCTATTTAAAACTACATCTGTAATTCAACAGGAGAGTGTAATGATGTCCATGGGGACAACTAGTCTATCTTGCTTGTGTCTTGTCACTAGTAGAGTGCAATGGCAAACAACCAAATGTTGCTGGATGAGCAACCTCCTACAGTTCATAGGCAGGAGATATCTTGATGAAGAGATCTTTTATTTGATGTTTCTTTGTGGATTTTCCCACATAATTTTGTGCATTTTATTTCCAGTAAAAGCTGTGTTCACAGCACCCAGCGGCAAGGAGTTCCACAACTGATCTCCACATGTTGGCTTGAGCTTGTTGCTTGTTTTCACATGGTGCTCCTGTGCTCTGTGCAGGAAAGATAATGAACAATCATTACCTTTTTTTCCTACTACTCACTCTTTTCCAGATCCATGCCACACAAATCTAGACAGCATCAATTGTTTTTGTGTTTGGTTTTTTTCCCCTTTTTTTCCCCCCAGAAAGAGGAAACGTGGTTTATATTTGGACGTTCCTCATATTATGAAAGCTACTCCATAACTCTGATTTTCCTTTTTGCTCTGTATTTTTTGGTCATGTTACATCCTTTTTAGTTAATGAAGACAAGAACTGCACATTGCATTTACAACGCATTGGCAACAGGTTTTCCTAGCTTAGGAAATTACCTTCTATTTGTTTCTCATGTAAACGCAGTCTCATACCTCTTGAAAATATATGAGTCTGCCTCTCAGTTTTCTAAATGTGTTTTATTATCAAATCCTTTATCTCACCCTGCTTCATAACACTGATACAACTGCAAACATTTAGACTCTAGGTCTCTCTTTTCATCTTTCCTGATGGAGCCAGACACATAAAACCTCTTGCTGTGGTAAAAATCTTCTGGCTATCTATCTAAAAGATAATAGTTTTTGTTCTGTTCAAATTTGATTCAAATCTGATTGTTTCACCAATAGATTCAGTTTATCAACACTTCTATGCATTGTTCTTATATAAAGGGTCAGCAACTTACTCAGTAAGACAGAATGCTTTTCCAGCCACCTTAAAAAAACGAGTCAATACTTGCTGCTTTTAAATCCCATGACACTGGTTTGATATACAGCTTTTGGAGACTGTGAAAGTATGTAACTTGTGGGAGGAAAACAGTGTCCCTAGATGATGCCAGAAAAGATTTCCCATGTGTAGGATCACATCGGATCCATGAAATCAGGATGAACTGACTGAACTGACAATATGAACATTTGCTGTAGCAGAGCAAATGCAGTACCAGGAATGGGCAGTGCTAATGGATGTGATTTCAATCTCTGTTTCTGAGTGTCATGGTACCCACAGCTTGGTCTGCCATTGGCTGTACAGAGATCATAGCAGGAGCAAGCAACTCACAAGTGTCATAGAAGCTTAATTGCTATTAGTTTTGACTTGAATAACTCTGTGCTTCAGACTACTTGTGGTTACTTCATTAATTGTTTTTCTTGATCCAAACAGTTGTAATCTACCTACTTGTGGCTAAGTAGCAATCTACATCTTGGCTTAACACCAACACATAATCATTTTATTAAAAAAAGTTAAACTTAAACCTGGTTTGTTGTTGTTGTTGTTGTTGGTTTTTTTTGTTTGTTTGTTTTGTTTTGTTTTTTTGGTTGGTTGGTTGGTTGGTTGTTTTCTTTTCCTCAGTAACTTACAGATGGCACTCCAGTGCTTCACTGTGGCAGTTTCACCATGACTGGCAGCTGAACTCCACCATACCACCCTCATTCTCCCTTCTTAAAGGAAGTGGGGAAGAAAATACTGTGAAAAAGGGCTCAAGGATTGATACAAGGACAGGGAAATCACAAATAACTGTCATGGGCAAAACAAACTTATCATTGAGAGATTAATATAATTTATTGCCTATTACTAACAGACAGGAGAAGCGAGATCTAAAAGCAGACTAAGAACTGTACCTTCTTCAAGCCTCATCCACTGCTGCCCCACAGGCTCCACTGTAGCTGCACGGGCAGATCCCACAGGCTGCAGGGGGATGGCCTTCTCCTTTGTGGGCCTCTTCTGGGCTGCAGGGAGCTGCTGCTGTGTGCCTGGAGCCTCAGGGCTACCTGCAGGGCTGTTCTCTTGTGTCTCTCACCCCTCTCTCCCAGACGCTGCTCCATGGCATTATTCCCCTTCCTTAAATCTGTTCTCCCAGAGCACACCCACCAAGATTTTGACATATAAACTCAGTACATTTACAACACTGGTGAACTGAACTGAAATTAGATGACTGAAGTACAGAAATATGCATAAGGTGTTTTTCCCATAAAGACTATTTTATTAGAACGCATTTCCAAATCTTTCTTAAAATGATAGTCTACCTTGCTTATCAACTCAGAATGAGTATTTACTGTGCTATCAGATCCACTTTTCATTAGCAACAGTGTTGCAGGTATATTTGCAATCCTACTTTGTATGAGGGTTCTCTTGTACCAGAACTTTGCTGTTTCCTAGCAAGAGCTAAATACTCTTATACATTTGGTACTCTGTACACAACCCTTGTTGTGGAAGGGTAGATGACACCAAGTCAGCATGCAAAATAGTCAGCATCGCAGGCATTCTTATAATTAGTATAACAATATCAGTGTTTGATACCATCTCTTTTTTGACATCTTTGAAGGCAGTGTTTCTATTTCACTGAGGTGAACTTTTTAACATCTGTAAAATGGTACAAAAACCGGTGGTAACCATGGCTTCCAAAATAAGTTCAGAGAAAGCAAGTTGTCACAAAAGACACTTTTGACTTAAAAAAAAAAAAAAAAAAAAAAAGTTGTCTGCTTATTTGTACATTATTTCATTACTTAGAATGTTTATAGCTCTGGTTTAGTTTAAAGAGGACCTGAAGAGCAAACAATTTTGAGGAAAGGACTTGAAATTGTAATTAAGCAACCAAAATTATACCTCTTTCGTATCGTTTTTATGAAAGTCCTTCAACAAGTAGACATAGTTGCTACGCATATGGAATTGAGGTATCTACTTAGAATATGAAGCCCATTCAACCCCTTGACTATTGTTAAACACAAACTAATTTTACAGTTTTTAATTAGTTGTGTAGTCTCAAAGAGGAAAGAAAAATAGAAGACAAAACAGTTGGGCAGCTCAGTGGAATGCTTTCAAAATTATAAACTAGGATGTGCAAAGAAAAGTTAGAAAATGGCATACACCAATTCACTTTTTTCTTGAACAGAACTTTCATCTTTCAACATCCCAGCAAAAGAGCCTTCAAGTAATAGGGAAATTCAATAATAACCTTTAAAGCTTTGGAATCTAAAATGGAAAAAAAGCTAAATGGAAATCTGCAGAGAGAAGAAAGAATTAAAAAAATATAGTAATTGAAGAAAAGAAGCTGGAAAAATGACAATTTAGAAAAGTAAAAGTCATGTTAAAAGTTGCCAGCTGTGTATTATACACTGTTTTGTTAAAATGGATATATAATTATGAGGTATATTCAGTATTCTAGCATGATCACATCTTCAACTTTTCTGTCACAAAACACAAATGGTTAAAGTCAGCTATCAGCCTTTCTGTGTTCAGTCAAGGTCCCATGGGGATCTTCTGTAAAATAAAACAAGATATTGACTTGACCTTTTTGGGCTTTGTTAATATGATTAAAAAATAAGGGAACAATCCAGTGAGAGTTGGCTTTATGTTCCTTTTTCTGGGTGTCTTTAGCCTTCCAAGGATATTTGTTAAGGGATTCTATTAAGGAAAACTGGCCTCAGGTTAGTTGAGTCAATTGACACAGGCTGACTAGGGAGATAAGAGTGTTTCCCTAACTTATTAGCCACTGGATTGTGACTCACTGGCGTAATTGGCAAGAGTGGTGAGGCCTTGGGACAGAAGGCATTAAATCAAGGATCATTTGTTGTGAGCTTTCTAATGCATCCACCTTTTGCCGCTCCCCCTACTCCCACTCACCTGGGAGGGGTGAAGACATCAGTTTTCTAATGGCTTGGGTAGCCATTCAGATTACTCGTGGGAGGCAGAAGGACCTGGGGCTTTGCTTTCCTCAAGATTAGTGTACCATCCAGTCACCAGCATCTTGAATCTATCTGTTGTTAGACCATCCATTAAATCTTGTGGAAGACCCTTTTGCCAGCCTAGAGTCCAAAGTCCATTACATTTATGATCAATGTTTCGCCTACCTGCTTTTACTGGTAATGAGACCCTTTCAGTTCCATTGAGCTTTGGGCTAGATGGCCTGAGGACAAGGCTGACAGCTGCAAGCCTCACTCCCCTTGTCTCAGATTTACTGGAGGAAGAAACCACTGGCCCATATTTTCTCCCACAGTTAATTGACTCTTGGGCAACCTCCCCCCACGTCTATACTTTGTATCCTGACTGCAGATGGTTAGAGGTTATAGTTCCTTCTAACACTGCCCGTGTTCTTTCTTCCAGAGACGTAGCCTGTATCTTTCCTTGCAGTTGTATGCCTATGGGTTTCAATGATTCTGGAAGCCCCCTAATTAAAGCGATCATCCTCTCAGGATCAACAGGCATCATCATAGGTGATTCACAGTGTGGCTGCATCTTTCTATCATACATCATTTGGAGGCAGGCTGAATGCTTTTCATCTCGGAACTCCACGGCTGTTTTTAAAGCAGCCCCGAGTACTGCACAAATAAACGATTTTCCTTTTCCAGCTCGGGTACGAGCCTCATTTTGTAAAACACTAATACAGTCCGAAACACTCTGCAAGTTATGCCAGTTTTGTCGTGTCCAATCCACCCCTGATCAAGAGGGCCGAGCACCATGCTTTTCTAAAAGGTCAAAAAACACACCTTATCTTCTCATAGTGACAATACTGTCGCTCATTTCTCAGTACTCTGAAAGATCTACACTGAGGGAGGAGGAGGTACACGTATTCAAAAACTCAGGTAACTCCTTACCCCCCCCAGGGAGGCGCACACACCAATCAAACAAATGCAAATGCTCAAATCACTCCTCCCTTTGTTTGCGAGGAGCACACAAAAGACAGAGGCTAAAACAACACCTTTTAGGTTTCAATATGAGTGCCTCCCCTTCACGGGGAGGCCTATATCAAAGGAAATGCTAATACTTAAATTTCTCCTCGCTTCCCAGCAAGGCAACATAGAAAAACTTCTAACACCACACCTAAGTTACAAGGCACCCTTAAGTTTCAAAATGTGCAGTGATCTTCAAGGAGAAGCACAAGTGTATTAACAAATGGAAATACTCGAAATTACTTAATAGGTCCCCGAGAGGTATACGCATAAAAAGTTCCAAAAACACAGTTAAGTTTCAATATGTGGAGTGATCTTCCTGGAGAGGTGCTCACGTCTAAGTTACCAAAATGATCACTTCTTGCAACTCCAGGAGGTGCAGACAGGAAAGGTTCAAACAATGTAAGTTTCAGTATGTGGAGTGATCTTCTTGGAGAGGTACACACATTTAAATCAAAAAAATATCACTCCTCACAACTCCAAGAGGTGAACAAAGGAAAAAGGTTCAAAATTCACACTTAAGGTTCAATAGGTGGAGTGATCTTTCTGGAAAGGCGCTCACATCTAAATTATCAAAAATATTCAACTCCAGAAGGTACACACATCAACCATACCTGAAAGGGCAACATTCTCACTGTCAGGTATCCTGTTTGTGACGCTATCTTGCTCCAATTTACAGGAGGGAGAAAATGTTCTTTTTTTAATATATGTACACCCGATGGCAAGAGTAAGACACAAAGGGTCAAATGTTAGTCCAACCAGTTTATTACAAATCCTAGTTGCTTAGGGAGATGGGGAAGGGAAGGTGAGCGATAGAAAAGAGTCGGAAAATAAAAAGAAAGCAGTCTTTGTAGAAAGCAAGGGAGAGATAGTCACTACCATGGGTTCAGTGAGGTCTATAGTAGGTCCGTTGATCTCAGGAACTTGTTTGGTCACTACGGGGGATGGGACAAAGCCAGGAAGCTTCGCAGCAAGCAGGCCCCGAGGCAGGGCCGGGGGGGGGGGGAGGGGTTGGGATTCTTTTAAAGAAGTTTTTCCCTCAGGGAATTCTCCGTCAAAGGTTTCTTTGGGAGTTCTTCTCCAAAGTCCTTAGGTGAGTGAGGGCTTTTTATTCCACATTTCTCTGTTTTTTTTTTTTTTTCTTCTTCTTTTCAGTCTGTTAGTGTGACATATCTGGCCCCACAGGTAAGCCAGCAGGGAGTGCTGCCCTCGTTGCCTTGCACAAGCATTATCGCCTTTTGCAGTGGTCAGCTACTTCAAGCTACACTCCCAAAAAAGACTGCTTGTCCTGCTCCAACTTATCTTTACAATCATGAGCAGAGGCACTGTGGAATGGTGACACCCACTACTTGCCCCCTAGATAATTTACAGTTGTCAGTTAGAGTCTTATCACCAGAAAGGCCTCACGAAGCAAGCTTTGAGACAAAAAAGAAAAACAGTTTTGTCTTTCATAACATTCTTAAATAACTCTTCTACAGCACCCTATATGGTGTTTCAAATTCCAGTTATTCATCTGAAAGAACACTTGTTTACTTGTATGAACTGTGGTAGACAGCGGCTCTCTGCAGTATTCACTTGAAAAGGGCATAAACAGGTTAAGAACTGACAACAGTATTTATTGGAAAGTAATCCTTACTTGTTTATTTAGTGATTGGTACTTCTCAAGAAATTGCAAACTATATTATATATGGCATGATTTTTCACCAAAAAATTCTCACACTCTCATATTAAGAACAGTACGTTTAATTAAAATGAAAATAAATAATCCATCACATATAGAACTTCTTTCTTCAAGCAAGTAATCATGCAGATTTACATAAATCTCTGAAACAGTGCAGCCTCATTCATCTTTCTCCAGTTACCCACTCATTTTTGGATGTGAATAAACAGAAAGATTTTATCTACATTCCTGACTTTTGAAGAGAGATCGTAGTTGTGAGATGCTGTTAAATAGCTTAACAGGATTGATTTTTGAAATATTGAGTATCTACTTTTAGAATATCTACCCAAAGTTTGAGGAGTGTCACACTGGATGCCCAAGAATACTCATTTTTCTCTTTAATGTCAGAGTAATATTCTTTTGTGTTGCACTGAAAATAACAACTGAGAAAAAAACAGCATAGCAATGAAAAAAAAAGTTATAGAATTAAACATTTATTTGACACATGTATATTTAAATTCATAGTATGTTCATATTTATTTAAATTTTTACTAGGAGAATATTTAAAAAAAAAAAAACAAAACTGTTAAAGATTGTGGTAAAATTATTTGCCTACATTTTATTTTTTTTCTGCCAAAAATAACTTCCTAGCATTTTTCTGATCAGTCCTAAACACGTCATTAATCTTACACCAAATAATGTCCATTAGATTTAATGAAATGAGTTCTTTGCGCGTGTTAGAAGGGCTCAGACCTGTTAAGGCTGTTATATGGCTGCATAAAATTGAGTCTCTGCTCAACTGCTGTTTTTATAGTCAGAGTGAACATAAAGAAGGGGAACAAAGGCTTTAAGAACAGTTGTGCTCTCTGCACTTTATGCTGCTCATTGACCTGTGTTGACTCCTGGTGTATATTAAGCAGCTCTAGTGCCATCCTGCTCTGTGATTTGGACCATGGTTTCTCTGATGGCCTTGGGAAACAGGAACTCACATGCTGACCCTTTTTTTTAATGCATTCTGCACCTTACATAGTGTTCTTTTCTATGTACCTCTATAGATCTCAACTGCATGGAAATCTTCACGAGCAGCCATCTCAGAATAACAGGCAGAGGCCCACAGTCAATAATCTGAGTAGCATTAAGTAATTTGGAACTAAACTATTACGGAAAAAATGTGTTTAGAATTCTTGAGATAGGGATTATTTATCAAACGACACAGAAAAGCACTGCAATAAAAGGGCAAAAAAATCCCATATAACTCTGGATTGGATCCTGCTGCTGACTTTACAATAACATATGCTGACTTTACACTAACATACAAAGTGTATTAAAATATTAACTTGGGATTAGGTGATACAAAAAATAGGTCATGTTGGAAAAAGAATTAAAGAGATTACAGGAGATGTTTATTGAATTGTTTGGCTTAATAGCTATGGCTGCATTTTAAAAGCCTTAAGTGTGAAGGGGGTCATACTTGAAAGGTCTATTTGCTGATTTTTACTTTAGGCAACACAATGAACCCTGAAGGAATCTTTACAATCTACTGAGTGTTTTTTTAAGATTTCTCAACACATTTCTTATGAAAAGTAAAATATCCATATGTTATAGTTTAAAATTTAAGGAAAGTAAGGAAAGAAATGATGCCAAACATTTTTTTCTTCTAAAATGGTTGGTCATGTGTAAGACACTGTGACTCATTCCACATGCATTTAGCCTCAGAAATCTGAAGGAGTAATTTCTTTGTTCTGGTGAACTAGCACTGTCAAGATGCTGAAAGCTGGATAGGTAAAATAATATAATCAATCAGCAAATCATCTTCGTTATTCTTCTTCTATAAGTAGCACAAAAGTCTTCTCTGTCAGTAAATCTACTGATAATAATAACCCCAAGCCTGTTTAATTACGCACAGCTTTCAAGAATCAATCCAGCATCTGTTTGCTTTCTTAAGCTTCCCCTCTTTCTCAGTCTCATGTAGAGAAACCAAACAGTACACTCGACATTTCTCCCTGTCACTCAGACAAGCACCACGTGGAGTGGAAAAGCCCAGGCACTGAACCGCAGTGACAATCCATTTTATATTCCTGCCTCAGCACTCTGGCTTGCAGTTCTGTTTGCTGATCTGCTGCTGCAGTTTTGTTTCTCCTTTGCCTGCCCACAGTACCACCAGCTGGAACTAACACAGCCAGCTGCTGAGAGCAGCTCTGCTTCTGAATACGTGATGCACTGAGAAAATAAATGAAGTGACATTCTCAACTTTTTGGACTGTACAATGCAGAAAGTGAAACCACAACCATATCAATACATTTACCTGTTATAACATTCAAGCTTTGCTGCCCTTCATCAGTCTCTGAGCAGTCTATTCATATGGCTGTTCAAAAGGTTAAGAGCTGGGATGAATTCAGTGGTTTGAAATACTTATTAAAATCTAGGAACTCTGTTGAAACTGCCATGCTGCCTAACTGCTGTACACTTTTGCAGTGTGCTCTGTGGACAGATATTCTATTTCAGTGGTAAACTAACAAAACCAAACCGGGCAGGTAATCTAAAAACAGCCAACACGCTTGCCTTTTCCTGTCTGAAGGATTAATCTCTAAATCCAACAATTTCATCTTTGTATTTAAAACTGTATTAGTAAATAAGTTTGTCAAAGATCAGCTTTATGAAATTTAGTAAATGTGGAATTAAGATTGCATGGATGAGTTTATTTTAGCTTGTAAATGCAAGGATGTTAACTTCACAGGTACACTGTTCTTTGCAAAGGACCCTATTTCAGCAGGGAGTAAATGGGGGAAGTAATAGGCGGGTTGGTTAGCTAATTGCCTTTAGTGCACGGGCTGCTCATTTCAGCACATTCTGAAGCTGTTCTGAGAGCTCCATATCTTGTGCCTTTTGGTGGATTTCCTGCTGCTAGTAGGTTACTTCACTTTCCATATGTATAGATTTGACACAAAAGTGCAGCATATCCTGAGTCATTCAGAAAAAATGACTACAAAATGGCTTGCTCTGCAACTTTCCGATATACAGCACTAAATTTAGTATGTGTTTTTTCTGATTCTTCTACACCTGCTGCTTTATCCCAACTGTTCGATATCCTTATCATCATTGTCACTCATTTTTAACATTCTGTCACTGTGATTATTTTTATTTTGCTTCTGCCCATCACTTCTATTATCAACCCCATGATCTTATTCCAGTGCTACTGACTAAGGTTTATGTTTAAAGAACAAGGGAGAAAGCAAAGCATCTATTCCTTCTTGCTTTTTTTTTTTTTTTTTGGTCCAGAATACTGCAGTGATTCATTTGCTGCAGAAGATCTGATCAGTTCCTGTTGTCCCCAGGCAGGAACATCTGAAGGGCTCTGAGGAAAAGATTACTTGGGTTAACCTCTGAGAGCTGTAGGATGGAACTTATTTGAGGTAAACAAAATCTTTTGAAAATGCAATTGCCAAGCTGCTGAGTTTGTAGTAGTTTTTCAGATAATATTTTTCAGGTCTATATACATCTCTGAATGGATTCCAGTGTCCAAGTCTGCAGCCTAAATGTGGGTGTACTGGCACATGTCTCTCTTTATTTTCATTAATGTGAATAAAACATATCTTGCTTGTGATTCTTTATGAGAAATAGCCAAGTTACTTAAGCCAAAAACCTCCTTTAATCTACTTTCAAAATCAATTAAAAATGTATCCTCAGGCAAACACATGGCATGGAAAATCTCTGCCTCAAGGAATTGAAGTTTAGCAGAGTTATAATCAATGGGAAAAGGGATTCAAGAATAGTTTATCTGAGGAAGTCTTGACAAGAGACATAAAATCATTTCTGTCTATGGAATTACAGAATTCTGTCAGAGGTACAAAGTTAGCATTGATATAGAAGGTTTGACTGTACATTCTGTTACCTGCAGTCAATTTAGCTCTCTTCTTTTTTGCTCATTTTGTATGTTTATATGTGGGAGCTCACACTGAACCCATCATCCTCTGGTAAGTTGTCCACGTAAACCCCACAGAACAACTTTTGCACAGTAAGAGTTTTAATTGCCATGTTTCTGTCTTACAGGTACTTGATTTAATCCAGTCTACATGTACAATTAAGAATAATACAGAACACCCTTGGTCAAACTGCACTTCTCTGCACACTGGTGTTTGATAATCCCTCTTGCCTATGACATGTCTTGAAAGTCACTAACACATCTGTGTGATGTGTACATGAGAATACATCTCCTCTTTACTAACTGGTAAAACAGATTTTTATTGTTTCTACAACTTAAGGCAAAATTTAAATACCTGAACAATTTACAGGTGTGAAAAATTAGTTAAGAGGAATAGAAACATTTTGTATATTTTTCAGAAGAAAAAGCTTTTCCTTATCTCTTATCACCAGCAGTTGATCTGTGCAGATTTTCCACAGAGGTTTTATTTTTTCAGGAATTCCAGGTGGAAATTCTTGTGGAAGTTGGCAGTATCTTGAAAGGCCATTTCCAGTCATGGAATCTGCAGCACTTCATCAAGCAACAAAAGCTACTGCTATAATCTGGTTCTGCAGCAGCAGCTTCAGAGTTCAAGAAAAGTAATGGATACATTTAGGATCCAGATTATTAGCTTCATATTATTTACATCTTATCTATATATCTCATCTTGACCTTCAGTGACAACCATGGAATAAGCCTTCAACATCTATGATTTTGTTATTTCCATGTATCCCTTAACATACCAGCCTTTGTTTCACTATGTACAAAATATATTATCGAGGTGATTTTTTTTTATACAAATGATTAAATCTTTGGTCTTCTATTTATTGGAGTTACTGACACAGGTATGCATCAGTAACCTGAACATTGGCAGAGCAGAGCCTGACTGCTGGCATTATATAGTAACCCGTCTCTTGGCACAATTTTGTCTCATGGCAGCTAGCATCCTCTCTGGCACTGTAGGAATGGCTCTGGGAATAGCTAAGGTCAGGGATCATTCCCTACAGACAATAATATTTTGGGGGAAAAGGAAGTTTAGCTACCCAGACAAGTATCATTTGCCATCAAGGCCAGAGAACAGAGCCTGCTCTGGTTGCTGTCATAGAGGTGACTGGGGGATCACCAGTAGCATATATTGCTTTAACTTGATAATGAAGAAAAATATCAAAACTTCTGTTAGAAACTGGAAGATTCAGAAGCAAAACTTCTTCCATGCTTGCTATAGTACAGCACTTCGTTCAAACCTCAAGAAATGCAAAAAAGTAAAGATGACTCTATCAGTTTAGAACAAGGGTCCCGGTATCCCATTACATGCCTCGGTAACTGATAGTAGAAAAGTGGGAAAGCATAAAGAAGTAAGAAAAGTACACGATGATATTTCCATGTGTATCACCTTAGCATTCAGCAGTGTGTGACTGAGAGACTGTCCCAGACAGAACTGTGTGTTCAAACATGACTGTCTTCCAATCAACCCCACCCCCCCCATTCATGAAGGTGATTCTCTTAGCAAGGTCACCACATGGTTTTAAATAGAATGCCCTAAAGAAGTAAAGTCATAAACTCGGCTAAAACATCTCCATGGAGAAAACTAACCAACCAACCAAGAACCAGTAGAATTTTTAACCTCTTCACAAGTGAACTATTAAAATGACACTAAATGCACCTCAGTGTACCTTATATAATTAGAGGAATCACTGCAGTCTCCTGGACCCACGTATAAAGTTTAGGCCACAGGTATTCTCCTAGAAATTTGTATAACACTCCCTGCTACATTTAGTAACTGGACTCCCATTTCTGCACAACCTGCATTTTTATTACACATCAGGTAACCTAGTTCATGCATAACCTGCTTCGTTCAAAGATAAGCAGGCCTGAAGCCACAGTATGTTCTTTTAATAATCCTGACACAAATGGCAGGTGCTCAGAACTCCTTCTGTTCTGTTGGGTTTAACTCATTTTCTATTGTTTAGGCTACCTATAGAGCAACTGAGAGGTGACTTCTTATCTACCCCAAAAATTTGTCTGATAAATCACAGAGATGAATAATTTATATCACATGAGCAGAGAAAACAGCATTCATACTTTTTTTTTCCTATGCAGAATGCCAAATGAATTCCAAATGGACCAAACAATTTGTGTGAGTTTGAGACTAAATTCATTGCTGGAAGGGGAAAGAGAATAAAGGGGAAGTCTCAGTATTGTTGCAGCTCTAGTTTACTCTAAGAAAAAGATTATGATACAGCTAGCTTTTTTTTTTTTTTTTTTCCCTGTATTGATTTCAAAAGAGAAATAAATTAAAACTACAAAAATCAATGCAAAGAAATTATTATAGTACACATTCAAACAGCATCCGTACTGCAAATAAGGCAAGATTTATTTTATTTTTTTCCCCATTCTCAATTACAACCCAGTTAGAGGAAGACTATGAAATTATTACTGTCTTGTTTCATGATCAGATGTTAAAAGCCCTACAGCTGAAGAAATAGGATTGAATACTACTGTTAGTATAATTGTGGTATCACTTTACCAATTTATTTACATATCTTATTTACATATCTCACAGAAAATGTTTTGTAAACTCTTAATAGATGGCAAAGTCCGTTTAGTATGCAGTGGACAGATGCACAATGCCTGTCTGAAGTTAAAGTAGTCTGAGTATGACCACCAGAAAAGAGGAGCCCCACACACTGTCAGTGCATCACACGGTGCAGACAGCAACCAGAGGGGATCCTGTCCCACTAAATACAATAGGTCCTCTGCACCCTGCACAGCACTGCAAATGGGTTGTCCCACCTCCAATCCTAGAAGTGTTATGTATTTATACCTAATGACCCTCTCTTTGTTTCTTCTATTTCTTCATTTTCATTAAGCATATTTTATTGTACCAGTTCTTCCCATTTAACTTTGTATTGAATTATGTAAACCTAAACTACATGCCTTATTTTGAAGGCTTTACAGGCTTGAAATCCAGCAAGAATTTAAAAAATGAAGTTAGCCCTCACTGTCATAGCTTGAAGAATACTTTTGTGTGTGTGTGTGTGTGTGTGTGTGTGTGTGTGTGTGTGTGTGTGTGTGGCATGATACGTTCATTTGCAAATTGAAATTGCTGCCTAATATTTAATTGATCCCTGCTGTCAACTTGTAAATGATGGGAAACTGTTGCCAAGAAAACCTCAGGGATTTAGGAAAAACAGCCTGTGGAAATTCTGTTCTCATCAAATACTCAGGTTCTGGTTGGAAATATTTCAATATTTTGACATATAACTGTGGTTCTGATGCACAAATGTAACATACTGAAAAAGCAAATTCATAAGAAATTAAACACAAGAAGACAAAAAATTTACACAGATCATCTTGAATTTGTTGTTTTGCCTTGATATTTAAAATTCATACTTTAGTTCAGTTTAGCAGTTTCTGGAAAAAATTAAAAGCATGTAGAAAAGCACTGAAATGAGAGCTTTTTCTTTACTCTTAATCGATAGAGAGCGCTGTTAGCTAGCAACAGCTCTCAAAGTGCTGATACTGCAGCCAGCGGTACAGCAGCGTGGATAATGTCAAAGTCGACTTCAAAATTAGAGAAAAAGAACGATTACACTTTGCACCGCATTTTAAAGAAGTATAAACACTATATATATATATATATATTTTTTTTTTTTTTTCCCACAAGGTATTGTTATAACAATTAGAAATTATGAATGCAGAGACCCAAACATTGCCTGTTCACATACTCTTCCATCAGGGAAACAGACAGAAACTGTACAAAAGCTGCTTAGAGCAAATTTATTGCATGCATGTGATGAAACTGTATGCTTGTCTGTATCAAGATGCTATCTGAAGATTAATAAGACCAAGTGAAATTAATTAAATTACAGTGGCAAGCAGAATTAAATGAAAATATGAAATGCACGGTGCAGTAGTCGTTACTGGGCATATTTTGTGCTGGGTGGTGCTCCATGGTGCTCCATCAATTAATTGATTCTCAGGGAGTTAAGGGAATATTCAGCACCATTTTTCCTGCAGTTTTCTTCTGAAGAATGGTAAGACTTGCTGGGTTAGGCAAGTCAATGATAATTACAAATTCTCAAGAGCATGAATAATCAAACCCGTTATCAGAGTTTGGCACCTGAACTACACCCAGTCACCTTCATGCAAATTATTTCATCTGGATACTTTATAATTTTTTTCTGTTATACAACCATCTTATATAAGCTGAGTTTCACACCCCTCACCCCTTTTCTAATTGTGCATCACGAATAACATTTCTGTGGACTCACATATGAAGCACACATGGCAGTGTTCTCTCTATTTAAAGAATTTTCTCATTTTAAAAAGTGGAACCGACATCACAAATCAAACAAGCTTTTGGATGCCCCTCATCACTGCTGTTGATGAACTACCAAGAATGATACAGTGTGGAATTAATATTTTAGTAAATGGAATGAGTGATAACCAATACCCCCAAGTCTGGCTTGATTTAGATCCTCCTGAATGGTACTCTAGAAACATCATCTACAGATATTGATCTTATGAGAAATACTTTCTCAGGAGCTAAATACAATTAAGCAGACAATTAACATTTTCACTCTTTCCTTCTTTTTCTCTTCTGTGTTCTTAAGCATTTTATGCAATATGAATAGACAGATGTGCAAATGAGGATATAAAAGAAATTGATGAAAAAGATTAATCACTTGCTCTAACTCTTGTTTAAATCAAGGAAAAGTTTTCAGCATCTGGAATGCTGTAGGATCATGTTTTCTCAAATAAACAGGAGTTTCAGGTAACAAAATATTAAAAGAAGGCAGTGAAGAATTTTTTCCTCCTGGTGACTTATTTCCCAGCTGCTTGCTGCAAAGTTTCTGGTGCCTCCTTTGAACTATCTTTTATTAGGCACTGTCAGATAAAGTAGGACAGTACAATCTATTAACATATTTGTTCAATGCGGTATAGCACTGACTACATTCTGATGTTAATTTTAAACACTTTGAGGCTTTAGCACTTTGAGGCTAGCTCTCAGTCTCAAGTCTGTCTTGCCAGAATGATCCATCTGCTCAGCACACATCTCTGCCCGACATCTGCCTGACAGGGCTTACGGCACAGGACAGACCCTGATCACGTTCATGATCTTGGCATTTGAACAGCATTCTAAATACTTCTGTTTTTCACCTGCAAGGGTGAAAAAAAATGGCACATAATGGATCTGTTTGGATGTGCTGGGCACCCAGATCCAGACTGATGCCTGGTTAGAGGTAGTGGAATGAAGATACCAATCTCTAGCAGTAATATGGCAAATCCTATGAGTGAAGAAGTAGGAGCATGTATGTCAATCTCTGTGAAAATGTGCAGCAGTCAACTATCATCATAAAATCCTCCACAGGCATTTCAGAGATTTTTTTCCATGCTTCGTCCACAAAGCACCTTTTTCTTAATTCACATAAAGGAATGCCCAATATATACATTCAATTGGCCAGGCTAAAGAAAAGTAAATTTAAAAATCTATCTTTTATCATCATCACAGTATTTTCACAATATCTGAGAAGAAATGACCCTACTAGAAAGATAAGGTCCCATCAAAGATGTGACACAATTGTGTTCTTGTGGAAGCACTTTATATGACAGCAAATTTCAAAGCTGATTCCCTGAAAAGGAAATTCATATCTTGAAAAAAATCATTAAGAAATCTTTACTCAAATCTAGAGATCTCATTCCATTCTTCCCACAAATGTAAGGAACAAATCCCTCCTAAATGACCTGCTCTATCTGCATCCCTCAAGCTTGTCTTCCAGAGACCACTATATGATGAGAAAGTGAAAGTTTTCACCACAGAGGTGAAAGATTGCTACCTTTCAGTCACCAATTTGCTCAGTTCTGCAGAGGTGTAAATCAGCTGTACAAGTTGGATGACAGAGTATCAGCAGTCAAGGCTTTATAATTTTCCATGCAGTTGAGCCAGAGTGCCTCCCTGACCTTGTATTTCTCTCCTCCTCCTCTCCCTGCAGAGTGCACAGTTCTTCACTGTCCCTGCCTGCAATCTTGCGACTGTTGGTGCCAAAGCCTTCCCAACTGCTGCTTCTGCCATCTGGAACAGCCTTCCTGCATCTCATTGCTTCATTGCTCCTCTGTCTCTGTTAAAATCTCTATCTTTTCTCCCTCATCTACTGCTTCATCATTTTTCTTTTACTCTCTGCTCTTGTATATGGTTTAACTCTCAAATGCCCCTTGGGCTCCAGCTTGCACACAGATATGTTAAAATAAAATAGAAAAATGATTATTTGATAATGCTTCATATTCTTTGCAAACATTTTAGAAGATGAAAAAGAAAAAGGGAAATAAATAAAGACTAGGTTGCAAATAAAGCAAAACTAAGAACAAATTCCACAAGAACACTCACTTAAAGGGATTTCTCTTACCAAAGGAACAGATTCTCATAGTACAGCCAGATCCAGGGAAACCCAACCTTTTTTAACATGCAGCGTGCTAAATCTTTACCTCTGTCCTACCTGGTTCAGGCAGTTTGTGGGAGCATGCAGATCTTCATTATCCCTGGCCAACACTCTGAGCAGCAGGCTACCTTACAAGTATGCACTCTGGCTACTCTTCCTTGGTGGGGTTCAATTTGACCAGCATGACAGAGAAACAAAGCTCCCCAATTCACTGCCCCTTGTATTCCAAATAACAACAAAGCCATGCAGAGAACATTCCTGTGGAGTTCTGCTCCCTTAATATAATGAATGAAACAATATTCTGAGAAAGTAGATTTTGATTATTTAGAAGCCCATGTGCAACAAATGTTAAGAATGATTTTTTTTTTCTTTTTTCTTCCACAAAATCCATACCTGAGTGTGTTAAAGCCATGTAATGATTATGTGGTTTATTTTCTGCCCAAATAAAGCCCATGTTTTAGGATTTTCTCAGGCAGTCAAGAGATTTCTGTGAGAAAAGGCTTAGAAACCATTTACAAAACTGTGCATGACACTGAATAGAAGGAGACTTAATCCTTTAAAAACATCTAGGTATAGAATGCTATGAAATACACTAGTGTCTCACATGTTTCTGCCCATACAGGGGGTACTTTGGTCCTGCCTCCCTGATTGGAGACCTGCCCGTATGCCCTGTTCATATGAATCTTTGGATGAAAATCTGGTATATACCGTGGTCCCACTCAGCCAGGGAATTGGTTTCTTCAATTCTAAATTAAAATCTCTCTCTTTTTTTTTTTTTTTTGGTCTCCGGTATTCACAATATTTCTAATTTTTCAAAACTATTTATTAATGTCACATTTGTAATAAAAATGCAACATATTTCATTAGCACAGATATGTACCAGTCATGCCAACCTCAGTGTTCTGGTGTGGTTTCAGTCACAGCAGACCAAAATGGTTTGGTTTTTTTTTGACAAGCTAAGTCTTTGAACAAATTTCTGATACTTAAAGAGCAGATACCCACTTATGCATGCATTTTTTTTCTGATCAGATATACATGCTTCCTGGACCACCATCACTATTAGAAACAGATATACAGTATTTGCTGCTAATATTGCTCCTAAAATGACCATACATATAAATTAACAGTGGTAATTCACACCATTTTTTAGAAAATGCATGCACGCAGATACACAAATGGCACAAATGAATTGCATTTCTTTTTTAAAATGTCACCATGCACACCCTAAAATAGATGCTAAATTCTAACTTTGAGACAAGTTATACTTTAAATGCCACATAAATGCACACAGTGAAAAAAAAAATCCGCTAGTGTGGAAAATAAAAATTAAAAGTTAAATTTCTAAAATAATTGAAAGGCAGCAATAATTTTTATTGGCCCTGTACAATCATTAGTTAGTTCATTTCGTACTATACAGGAAGGTGGAGAAAAATGGAATCAGTTCATGCTTAAAGTAGCAGAACACTGCTGACATTGCTAATGGTGATGTAACAGCAAGTAACTAAGGTTTAAAAAAAAAAGGAATCTTTAATGCAGACACATTTTTAGTCTAAGCAGAATCCTGCATGAGTCACAGTGAACAACTCAGGATTACATCTTTAAGTTGGTATGCAAAGCTCAAGCAGGGGAGAAGCAAGGAGGCCATTTCTGCTATGCTGAGAGACATCTTGAGAAGATGCCAAGAAGAAAACTGCAGGCTTCTAAAATGAGACTTGTAGAGGACACAGAGAACATAGGAAAGAATGTGGAAAAGGAAAGATCACTATTCAAAGGTAGCTGAGTGAATGTATAGTAGCATCTCAGGTGATTGGGAATTAAAAACTAACAAGTCAGACTGAATTTGATGGTGAAACATCACTATGACAGAGCATTCCTTTCTAATTATTTTCTGTCTTAATGATGTGTATATAGTTGGTCAGCCTTGTTTCTTAAGCCTACATAATTAAATCTCTCTTACATACAGTTGAGATGTGAGACAACTAGCTGTGTATCATTCAGCACTGTGGAATATTCACTGAGTTGCTGCAGCACAGTGACATTTTCAAATCTATGCAATTAGTGAAAATTTTTAGAGAAGCAATATGAAGTAACAGACGGTGAAGAAAATGAGCTTGTTTAATACTGTCTTACTCAATTTCACTGCCCAGGAAATACTAAGATTTTTCACAGAATCAATCCTGAATCTTCATGAGTACCCACGTGTGTATGTGAGGTCAGAAGAACATGCAGTACTTTCAGCAGCTACTCTTTTTTTGAATGTTCCTTGGTGTTTGTCTGTACCACTCTGCAGGTTTGCTCTTGCTGCTGGAGTCTACATTTTTACTGATTGCACTTGCTTCACTGAAATGGTCCCAGAATGAGTTATTTTGGCTCTATCATATAATAGATCAAGAGTTTTCTAGATTTCAAGGGGGTAGATAGCTTTAGGAGATAACCAGACCTACAGAGGTGGTAATGACAAGACAGGAACATTCAGGGGGCAATTTCATTCCCAGTTCTGCAAGGCAGTAGAAGCAGATAGATACTTGATAGAAAACATGCTCCTTAATGTTTTTTTTTTTAAATAAATATCAGATGAAAATACTTCAACCACCCTCACAGCCCAAGCTAGACTGGAAGAACCACTGCAAAAGATTCTGTAGATCATTCACTTGAGGCTCCCAATGTCACCTTCAAGTCACTAGCTCTACAAAACAATACCAGAACAATAGGTAGGTTTTTGTAATGTTGTTGGGTGCTTTTTTTTTTTTTTTTCTTTTTCCCCTCTTTAGGATTCTGTCTTTTGAGTCATGAGATATAACTACAAAAACAAAGTGACATAAAGGAAGTTAAAACTATTCATTTGCACCATCTTGTGTTGAGATATACAAAAGGGTATATTCCACACTGACTTTGGATTTTTTACTTTGAAATTAATTTATCAGAAAGATCATGTAACAGCAGTTGTTTCAGAGTGTCTAATCTTGTGAAAACATTCATACATAACTTGTGCTAGAGGGCCATGCCATAGCAAGCACTAATTTTTGAGAAATTTTCACTAAGTGACATAGTGTGCTGTATTTTTCTGAAAATTTTAGCTTGTTCTATTTTCAAATTTAATTGACCTGATTATTTCTTGCTTTAAAAATAAAATATTTTGATCTATTAGTTCAGTATGGAGTTGCATTCTATTTTTATTGTTGTTAGACTGAATAAGTTTCCTATTCAGATGTTTCACAAATAAGCAAAGAGCAAAACCTGTTCATTTCTTTGATGGCAGCAAAATTCTTCAGAATAATTAGAGAGCTACAGATTCAATATGAGGA
Source organism: Gallus gallus (assembly GCF_016699485.2). Taxonomy (NCBI): domain Eukaryota; kingdom Metazoa; phylum Chordata; class Aves; order Galliformes; family Phasianidae; genus Gallus; species Gallus gallus. Next base: position 95,835,685 of record NC_052533.1, on the reverse strand, counting down.
ATGAAATGAAGGATAAACTGAAATCTCCTTTTGTTTCATCATGGAGGTGTAATTTACCAACATGAAATAAGAGTTTGAAAGAACAAAAGGTTTTCACTACTAGCATTCAGTAAAAATGAGGCAGTTATCTACGTGGAGTTCAAACCGTACAGACAAGTTGGTCTTATACTGTAATTGTGACCTTCAGCATCATCCATCTGCTACAGTGTAAATTAGAAACCATCAAGCAAAGTGTCCAACTTTCTGCTGATGAGATCATTTAGATGTCTTCAGTTCTGTGTATTTCTTCTGCAATCTATGGTTCTGTCTAATTAATTGATATCAAAGAAAAATCACATGCATGATAGAAGCATCTTTCCTATTTCTATTGCTGCACGATGACAGCTCATTAGAAAATGGTGTGATTGTAACACCTTGGTGAATGGGAAAAAGCCAGTAAAGTTAGATGGAACCAGTGGCATGGAGGCAAAAATACAGGTGCCAAGCATACACAGAAAGTATAAGGCAGCATTTCTGAAAGAAAATACTGAATTTGTTTTGAGGAATCACAAGCCAAATTCTTTCCCTTCTTCAGAAAAATGCTTATCTAACATGCATTTTACCTCATATAGATACTTGTTCAAGGTCAATTAGGATATGAATCATTCTATATTGAGTGTGTTTATGGACAACAATGGGCTATGTAAATTCAATCATGGGAAATAATTTCCATCTCCCCACCACGTTTCATTTCTTCCCACAGAAAGATAAGAACTGTAATGTGATAAGCAGATCTAGCCTGATGTTCAGGTGTAGCCTGAGCTCTAAAAATGTATCCACGTAATACTGGAATGTTTTCTCTCCTAACAAGCCTCACTGAGAAGAACAGTTAAACAACAATCACTCTTGCAGCTTTGCTCCCTAAATTTAAAGATTTAGTACAAGAAAGCTAGGAGAAAAGTTCCCAAATTAAAAAAAGTTTCTTGATATTCTCTTGCCTATCACCATATACACAGGCTTATTAGTATACTCCTTTAAATAACATTTATTTATATCACTATGGAGTCCTGAGGTGCAGAGACCTCTGGGCATTAAATCTCACAAGAGAAATCCAGGTGGTACAACTGATCTAATGGGCCATAAAACCATGGGCAAAGTTTTCTTGGAGTGTTTTGTCCTTCAAAGAAAGAAAGTAAACAAAATCCCCATTAAATCTGTTTTTAAGACGATCATTATCAGTAAGTAAAGAAACATTACTACACAAAGCAAATGACACTAATCAAAGCATTGCAAAAGAAGCATCCAGAACTACCATGGAACATAATGAAAATGAAAAACTCAACATACTGGGAGAGGCTGTTAGAGCAGAACAGATGCACACTTGCTCAATAAATTGATTTGGTTAGTATGTTTGTTTGTTTAAAAAGAGAATCTAAATTACTGAGAATTACATTTAAAAACGACTAATCCTGGTTAGTGTAGGAAATATTCCCATTGCATTGTTCCAGAGTAAGAGCATATTTCCATATATGAAATTCACAATGCAATAAATTTAATGTGGATGATTTTGAGTACTGAAATAGTACCAAGGAGTTCTGCCTTGTCAGTATTTTTCAGTGTAAGTAATTAACTGCTCCACCAATTCCATACTCACATATAGAAAATTTCTTTTTCTTAGATGTACGTGATCAGCTATTAACTTACCAGAGAAATGTATATAGAGAAATAGTTTGTTTATTTTGGAATCTCAGTTAAAAAATGCAATTATTTCAGTGTGCATTTTACTTGAATCAAAGTACCTGGTATTTGTTGATCTGTTGGGAAATGTTGGCAACAGAGCTTGAAGGCTCAATTGCAACTTCAGTTGTTCTCAACAACACGTGCTTTTTTCCCCAAAATACTGTCTATGCAGTAGATGTTATTACATCTTATTAGAAATACATTTGTATCTCTGAACACCAAAGAGTTAGAAAATTTAGCATCTTGGCTTTAATTGGTCCAGTATAAGCTTTGGCTTAGAAAATTCAGAATCTCTCCAAATATTCAGAGTGGTTTGTGTCTAATTTGCAAATATTTCCATCTCAGTAAACACTGATGTTCATAAGCTGATGTGCTTAATATGAGAATTCATTTTAGAAATTGTCAACTAATAAAAATATAGTATCACTGAATAAAAGTCTCCGGAAAAGGCTTTACTCAAAGTATAGCAACTCCTTCGCCATTTCAGATAGCAATCTAATTAGACACTTCCATATGCAGTAGTATAAATTTAACCTGAACCTGAAAACTAGGCACATGCGACATCTGTGTTAATTATACTCTGACAATTATTCAGTTAGTAAACAGGAGAAAGCAAATTAGTTATGAAAAAGCATGACAAGAATTGTATTCAGTGAAAGTCACTGCAAATAAAGTATTTTAAGTCAGATTCAAGTGTATAACATGTTGTAAATATGCCATCTGAGTTAGATAATAAAGTAATTTTAATATCATAATTGGATGCTTAGATGATCAAACATTTTATAAACTGAAAAAAATAATTTTAGAAGAATTATAAGTATATTGTAAGTATATATTGCTGATGTAAGTCACCAAAGTATTTCTATTTCCCATTTCCTCATTAATATATTTTAATTATAGTATAAAAACTAATTCTAGGAAATGATAGAGTACAAATATTTCTGTAAATAAGAATTTCATGCTCACTGCTAAGCAAGACTGAACTTACAAACTTTTGTCACCTAATTTCACATGATTAAAGAATGTTGTGTATTTAATTTCAACCAACCAATTAAACAAATTCTACCACCCAAACAATCAGCTATCAAACTCAGATAACACGATTCACATTGCACATTTGAAACTATGTTGAAACATAAAAAGGAAACTAACATTTAAAGAACATTTTTTAGAACTCCTTAAACATATAGGAAAAACTTGATATGCTATCCAGGGAACACAAAAAAAACAAAACATTTCTATGTTCATGGTTTCAGAATTTTATAAAAAGTTCATTTCTGAGAAAATCTAGATAATGTTTTAAGAAAAGGCTTAGCATGAATAGTGCCAATAAACTTTTACTGTCATTGCAGAGATGGTGTAGTCATTATAAAGATGGCATGTGGGAGCCAAGAAAGACAGAAGATACTCCATGCATAGAAATTTTCGGAGAACTCAGCTGCCAAAATTTGGCTACCACCATTGCAGACATGGAGGCTTGTAACCTGTCCAAACGTGGATGAGATTTTATGCAGTGAAATCCTTGCCAAAATCATAGAATCACAGAATCGCCAGGGTTGGAAAAGACCTTCAAGATCATCCTGTCCAACTGTTCACTTACCACCAATATTGCCCACTAAGCCATGTCCCTAAGTACTACATCTATCCTTTCCTTAAATACCTCCAGGGACGGTGACTTCACCACCTTCCTGGGCAGCCTGTTCCAAAGCATTACCACTCTTTCTGAGAAGATTTTTTTCCTAATATCCAACTTGAACCTCCCCTGGTGCAGCTTGAGGTCATTCCCTCTTATCCTATTGCTGTTACGTGGGAGAAGAGGCTGATCCCCACCTTGCTACAACCTCCTTTCAGGGAGCTGTAGAGAGTTAAAAGGTTTTCCCTGAGCCTCCTCTTCTCCAGATTAAACAATCCCAGTTCCGCCTGCCGCTCCTCATAAGACTTGTACTCCAAACCCTTCAAGAGCTTTGTTGCCCTTCTCTGGACAGTCTCCAAGGTCTCAATGTCTTTCTTGTAGTGAGGATCCCAAAACAGGACACAGTATCCAAAATGTGGCCTCACCAGGCTGAGTACAGAGGGACGATCACTTCCCTGCTTCTGACTCCACTGTTTCTGACACAAGGCAGGATGCCGTTGGCCTTCTTGGCCACCTGGGCATACTATTATCTCATGTTCAGCTAAGCACTGACAAAGACCCCTAGATCCTTTTCCTCTGCACACTTTGTGAGCCACTCTGCCCCAGGCCTGTAGCAATGCACGGGGTTGTTGTGGCCAAAGTGCAGGACTTTGGAAATTGGTTCAAGGCAGGAGCAAATGCATGCCAAGGTCTTGTTTTGATATAGGAAGTGAATGCATTGAGGTGCTCTTGCTGAACTTCATCCCATTCAAAGCATGGAGGTTCTGGAGTTCTTCAACATAAATGATTGCAACACTTCTTTTTAAAATTGACCAAAATGCAACATTTGACAGTTTCAGCACTAGCTAGAATGTTTCTGCTTGAAAGTAAACAAATAACAAAAAGAAGCAGAAATAAGTCTAACGCTGAATCCCACTCCTGAAAATTCATCCAAAGCAACATAACCTTTCAGAAATGTTATGCAGCCACATCTTTAAGTGATCCTCAAAGCAGCACCTACAAAATTGTTTTGGTTGTGGGGATCCTTGCTGAATAGAGTAGCAGCTGTAACTCAGAGTACACCACAGCTGTCCTGTTGAATCTGTGACTTTCCCACGCAGTTTTCATGGACTTTTAAGCTACATTAGTATTTTGGTCTAATAGATAAATGTGCATGGCAGTTCAGTCCCTTGTCTTACTCAGTGAATGCCTCTGAGTTACTGTAACTGCAATGTCCATTATTAAGCTCAGAGAAGAAGGTTTTTTTTGCATGAGTCAGAACCTAGCTCCTGCTAATGGGAAACTACTAAGCCTTACAGAATTAATAAATCCAAATGTAACAAGGTTAGATAAACAACAGCTCCTTGCAAACCATTTACTTTTCTCTGATCACCACAACACAAGGTATAGATTCCATTGGTGGTCCTGAGCATACTGTCATAGCTGGGAGAGTGGTCAGAAAAGCTTAAGAGGATAAGAGGAACAGCTTTCCCATACTCAGAATTTGGTGTAAGAAAATGACAAAGGAAAAAAACAGAGGGACTTAGTTAATCTATTCCCAAAATGACTGCTTCAAAACTAGGTGGAGATGTGGACTTTACTTGATTTTACCTATGTACAGGCTGAAGTTGGACTGTAAATCCAGATTGCTCCTATAGGACCTGACTAGAACATACCACGGCTCTCCTCTGGAGAGCATACATGCATCCTTTGGAAACTGATGCAAGGCAGGAGCAGATGCATGCCAAGGTTTTGCTTTGATATAGGAAGTGAATGCATTGGGGTGCTCAGATGAACACTGATATCTTACAGACTTTTGGCTCTACTGAGACTGGAAGAAAATCGTTGAGAGCCACAGTAGGAGACATTTGGAAATAAATGTTTTGCACAGGCTGAGATCATGGTGAGAAATTTGGAGTTGCATGTATTTTCAAGTAAAATCTAATTTTCTTTGAATAAGCGTGCTCTTTGAGAAATGGGCCCTTATTTATGCAGATTGCTTTTAAATGAGAATATTTAAGGAAAGGATTTGATCCTTGTATAAAGAAAGCTGTTATAAATGTGCACCTAGGCAGCAGCACAGGCAGCCTCACTGCCTGTTCAAGCACTTATTCTGGGTTGTTTTTTTGTTTTGTTTGTTTGTTTGTTTGTTTTGTTTTTTTGTTTTTTGTTTTTTTTTTACTCTGACAAAGTTTATACTGCATGTTCCTCATTAGAATGAAAAAGTAGTTAAATGATGGATATTTTCAACTCATCTATTCTTCTGCTATCTTTATAAATCTAAGAAAGTGTTACCAGACTGACCAGTGGCAGCATGGCCCAGTAGATGTTAAATTGCTTAGAAACATTTTGGGCTTTTCAAGTTTAAAAAGAAAGAAAAGCTTCCAACCTTTCTTTGTTTATATGTCACTCAGAAATAGTCACTTGTAGAAGTTCTGACCTTGTTCTGCACCTAGTACTCCGAGGGAACTATTGCATAGGGCATATTTGAACAGACTTGTTTAAGAAAGTATAAAAATTAAATCTTGAATCTCTTAATATTCAATTACGCTCAAACTATGCTGAAGGAAATTTCAAGGAGGTTGAAAGTTCCTTTGGCATGCTAATGTAACAGCTGCGAAAGCAAGAATTAACAGCTACAATGGAGAGCTGCCGACAGGTACTGATTTGTAAGCTGATCTGAACTCTTGAAGGTAATTGAGGAGTGACTTAGAAATGACTTCACATTGAAAGTAGAAGGACCTTCTTTCCACCCATAATTCTGTCCTTTCTCAGAACAGTATTTTGGGCTAGAAACTGCTGCTGCTGAAAGAATATTTTTTCTAAAAATATTCCCAAGATATTCCTGACTGTGCAGCTGCATGAATGCTTTTTGTTGGCCCCAGGGAGGGAAGGTACAGAGACTAGAACGAGTCCCTGAAGATGAAGATGCATCCTTCATTGACAGGTTGGCTTCTGCTACTTTAAAGTTACTGTGAAAGTAGTCAGTGTTTAGGGATTCTGCCAATCTCTCTCTGTTTAGCACTACTGAACATCTTGTCCTAAGAACTTATGCTATGCTTGAGAGCTAGCCCAAAATAACTCACTTTTTTTTGTTGTTATTGTTGTTGCAGAATCACAGAATCGCTGAATGGTTGAGTTTGGAAGGGATCTCTGACAGTTCTCTGGTCCAACCTCAGTGCTACAGCAGGGCTTCCCAGAGCAGGTTGCCCAGGACCATGTTGAGGTGGCTTCTGAATGTCTCCAAAGAGGAGACTCCACAGAGTCTTTGGGCTGTGACAGTTGTCCATCATTTTGTCTGTGAAGAAATGTATCCGGATGTTCAAAGGAACCTCCTACATTTCAGTTTGTGTTCATCTTGTCACTGGGCAGTACTGGAAACAGCCTGACTCCATCCTCTTTACATCCTCCCTTCAGGTATTTATGAATTTGTATTTGTCTTACTGAACCATTGTGTTGGGTGTTTGTTTTGCTATACCATTTTTGGCATCACAGTCAAAGCTGAACCCCGTGACTCTGCTATTCTGGACTTGGAATACTTGTAGGACATGATGACAGATTTCTCACAGCCTTGTTCTTTTCACCACAAAGCTGTTTTAGACAGACTATTATCATTTACTGCTCGCTGCCTTGCAACTGAAGACTCTTGAGTGACAGTGCTGAAACTGAGCTGAATGTATGTCTAAACTGGTCAGAGATCTCTGGAAGATGTGAGACACAGATCTTGAGCAAGAGGAACTCTGTACAGGTACTCTCAAGTCCCAAAGTCCCAAGCAGAGTAGAGAGATAGCGTACTTCAATTTATTTTAACATGCTGTGTCAAAGGAATTATTCATAGGCAAAGGAATAATCTTGGAACCTGTTTGTTCTAAATCACAGAAATGAGGAGAGATGGATGCTTAGAAAGCACTCAAGGAACCATTTCACATAATCTTGCCTGTAAAATCCTTCAACTCATTAGGTCAATACAATTTTTAGATGTGCTTATCTTTTCCCCACTCTTTCTTATTCTGTTCAACTCATGAAAATCTCTCTGATTTAATTGGGAGTTCAGTTCTGCTTCTACTGCATCCTTTCTGAAATTCTCAACCTCATCTTCTTTCTAGAGCTTGCAACATGAAGAAAAAAATAACTTCTTTATAGTGACAGCAAGTCATTCCTTGCATCAAACTTGTCTTCTTGATGACCTACAGAAAACTTTGGACTATTGAAGTCAAAAATAAAGCCTAGTAACATATTCCATGATTCCCTTTAAGCCACCATTATCTACCACTGCTGATAACATCCTACCTTCCTGCTTTCTGGAAACCATCCTTGTTCATCTGCCTTACAGTCTTTGCCCCCAGTATGTTGTATTTTCTTCTTCATGCCCTTCCTAATTTCCCCTTACTCCATTGCCTGTTAACTTGAATATCTCTCCTGCTCTCAAGTGTGCATGGCTTTCTACATTTCAGAAGTGTAATCTGTATCTGATGTGGTAGTGCCAGATAAAGACAGCAATGAGGTAAGTAGCTGAGCTGTTGTATATCTTCATTAAATCACCCATGTACTTTGTCTTCCTTTCTTGATCTCAGGAGGGTAGGAGCGGGAGATGAAATGCCATCCAGACTTCCATGGCAACCTTTAACAACTTTAATTGCTTTTACTTTGTTTTGCATTGGATGTTGGAGGCCTTTACTTCTACTTTTTTATTTTTATTTTTAAGCTGAACAACAGAGAAGCAACCACTTTTTTTTTTCCCCTAACTAATGTGAGTGCAAGAAAACAAAGTAGAAACAATGATTTATGCCAAACCCTAAACTCTCAAAAACACGGGTTTACAACAAAAACACTAACAGATGCTTAGTGGTAAAAAGCAGAAGAAGAGTTTCCATGTCATCAGCTCACTTTTTAATCTCTCTGGCATTATGCATTTATAACCAACATGTGGACAGAGATGCTGGCAGCCATTTGTCCTCACACAGCACATGGAAGGGCTGCATGGAGGTGTCTGCTAGGTCTCAGCACTTCTTAGCTGGAAATTGGGACTGCCAGGTATTCAGCAACAAGGGCAGCCATGGAGGTGAATGTGCAACAAATGTCTGGATTTCTCACAGCTTACCTACTTAGGAACTTTCTCATTTAAACAGCAGTATTTCTAAAGTATGTGGAAAATACTGTCTATAGCTCCTTTCTGGAAGTGAGCAAAGCAGGAACTCAAAATCTCTCATCTCATCTGTGTGCTCTTTCCCAGGAGCTTGAAGGTCAGCCTCTCCCAACACTGATGTAGCGTGAAATGTGTTCCCAAAATTTCAGCTGCCTTTTATTTAGATATCCAAAATAATTCATGCAGGAGATTTAGTGTGACATGCTGAAGTTTCAGTCAAATTAAAGTAATCTTATTAAAAGTAAGCATAGGCTTTATGCTGGAAGAAGTTTTTGTATGCCAAGATATGGAAGCTTCATTAGATCCAGATGATAGAAAAGATCAGTTGTTACTCACTCAGGTCTTGGGACTGGAAACTGAAAACATTTGAGTACAGACTTTGCTGTTACTTTATCTTCTTCTTTTGGGAGGAGTAGATAAATGGAGATACTAAGACAACACCAGAAACCTTAAAAATTGTTTGATTCAAGAGAACTTTTCAAATTTGCTTCATCATTGCTGCTACAGCTCCCAGAAGATTCATAGTTCGACAACTGGCATTCCCACAGTGTTTCTGCCAGGAATTAATTTCAGTGCTCAGTAAAAAGCCTAAAATACTATACATGAAAAACGGTTTTGCTAGTGAAGTGAATATCGACAGAATACAAACTTCAAAGTGCATGATTATTGGATGATGCTATGTTGCAAATCTATGGAGCCTATAACATTTCTGGGGTCATAAGGCACAGGCCTTATGAAGAGCGGCTGAAGGAGCTGGGATTGTTCAGTCTAGAGAAGAGGAGGCTCAGGGGAGACCTTATTGCTCTTTATAACTACCTGAAGGGAGGTTGTAGTGAGCTGGGAGTCAGCCTCTTCTCTCGTGTGACTAGTGATAGGACTAGAGGGAATGGCTTCAAGCTGCACCAGGGAAGATTCAGGCTGGACGTTAGGAAATACTACTTCTCTGAAAGGGTGGTCAGGCACTGGAATGGGCTGCACAGGGAGGTGGTGGAGTCACCGAGACTGGTAGTGATCAAAGGGCATTTGGATGTTGTGTTGAGGGACATGGTTTAGCGAGAACCATTGGTGAAGGGCAGATGGTTGGACTGGGTGATCCTGTGGGTCTTTTCCAACCTTAGCGATTCTATGATTTTATGATTCTATGATTCTATTTCTATAAAAACTGGAATAAGTTGACTTCACACAGAAAATACTTATTTGTACAACTATCTTTTTTTTTTTTTTTTTTTTTTCTCAGAGCAGCTCAGAATTCGGTCATTTCCTTCAACCACATAGGCTGCTGTAGAAATGATAAAGAAATTACAAAGTATTTTTTTTTCTGCTAATAGGTGCCAATTCATATTGGCTTATCTATTTGTTAAGAAACAATAAACAAACAAACAAGCAAACAACAATAAAAAAATATATATGTGATCTCATTTAATTTCTATAAAACCTGACTTGTTTCACTTAATCGCATTCTATACAGGAGTTTTATTAAACAGCAGTTACTGAGTTATGAAGCGGAAAATAGATATCTCTTTTGCTAGAACCAATATTCAGCCCAGGTCTTGGCCTCTGATGTAGAATGTTCAACAATAATCTTTTTTTTTTTTTTTTTTCCATATTAATTTTGTCTTCTTCATGATTCCACTGTTGGCCTCCAATTTTCTTTTTAATTAGTTTCTTGGCATGTATGAAGGTAAAATGTCCTTAATTTTATGTACGATTTTTCTATGCACTTTTTTTTTTTTTTTTTTTTTTTTGTGCCTGGTTTTAAATTATAATACTCAACCATGATTTGTTCATCTAGTCTGTAGCTCACAAAATCTGTGTTTATGTTCACAATACTTGAATTTGTCTCCATGTTTAGTTCTTTTTTATTCCATAGGCAATAATATAACGCTATTAGATCAATTCACATTCACATGTAGGGATCTGAATGGAAGTCCATTAGACTTAAATATAAACTCATGGCCAAATATAAGTAGAAATAGTAATAATAAAAAAATCATGAAGTGGAGAAGCCAAAATGTGCCAGATAAACCACTACAGCATTGCTCCAGCTCATGAATGAGGCCATCTCTATTGGCAGATCCATTTGAGTGACAGCACAACACCTCGTGTATCTAGTGATCGGTCTAGAGGAAATGGCTTCAAGCTGAGCCATGGGAGGTTCAGGCTGGATATTAGAAAATACTATTTCACTAAAAGAGTTGTCAGGCACTGGAATGGGCTGCACAGGGAGGTGGTGGAGGGACATGGTTTAGCAAGAACTATTGGTGACGGGTGGATGGTTGGACTGGGTGATCCTGTGGGTCTTTTCCAATCTTGGTGATTCTATGATTCTACGATTCTATGATTCTATGATCTTCCAACAGTCAGCAGCCAAACCATTTATTGCAAAACCCAACAAAATATTTGTATTCAGAAGCTACCATTTTAAAGATCCTTTAATTTTTTTAACATTGTGCAAAGTACAACAGAAAAATGTGCAAACAGAAAAAATGTTCACTATCACAGAATCATAGAATCATAGAATTTTCTCCCCTTTCCTTACCTTCCATATGGCACATTAATTACATATTTCAAGAGTTTATATTTCTAAGAGTTGTATTTGAACTCATCTGAAGCTCCTTTGAAAATCATGTCTTCCAGGTGAACCTGTCAATCTGTAGAAAGAGAGGAAATTATTAGAATGCATAATTGTTATCTGGGGTAAAAATTAGAACTTCTTTATAAAATTCTATCCCCCTGAGATCAGAAGGAAGGCATGCAGCAAGGAAGTCACCCTCAGTAGAGGAGGACCAGTCTAGGAAGCATTTAAACAAGTTGGACTTACAGAAATCCATGGTGGTACACAGAAGTTCTGAGAGAGCTGGCTGATACCCTCAGCACATTCATAGAAGATACAGAACTGTGAGGCATTCTTGATACATGGCACTGCCATCCAGAGAGATCTGGAGAAGTGGGGTCAAAAGAATTGCATGAAGTTCAACAAGGGGAAATGCGAAGTCCTGAAACTGGAGGTGAAAGTTTCAATGCACCAGTACATGCTGTTGGACACTCAGCTGGAAAACATCTCCTCAGGACAGGATTTTGGGATCCCTGCAGACAAGTTGAACACTGAGCAACCCCATGGCAAAAAAAAAAAAACCCTGTGATATCCCGGGCTGCATTAGGAATTTTGCCAGCAGGTCTAAGGAGATGATTCTTCCCCTCTGCTCAGCATTGGTGAAGGTACACTTGGAGTACTCTGTTCAGTTCTGGGAGTAGTATAAGAAAAATGTAAAATTACAGGAGCAAGTTCATCACAGGACCACAAAGATGATAAAGGGACTGACACATTTTTCACATAAGGAGAGGTTGAGAAAGCTGGGACTGTTTATTCTAAAGAAGATTCAAAAGGACCTTATAAATAACAGATGTCTATAGGTACCTGATAGAAGGTAAGGTGGAAGAGAGAGCCAGACTCTTCTCAGCAGTGCAAAGTGACTGTGTCCAAGATGTTAAGTCTATCCCAGCCCAGCACTGTTATTGAAATGAAGGATAGGGATTCCCTAAGAAACAACAGAACAATCTCAAATCATTTATTATATAAAATAATATTAAGAAGATGAAATTACACCCACATTTTAAAATGAAATTGAGATATCATTAAATGGTTTGAGATTGAAGTATAATTCTTGGCTTTTAAAGGTATCTCGTTAACTTATTGAGGAAGCTGCTGGGGATTTCACATAAATAAGTACAAAGATTTTGAATTATGTTAAAAATTTTGAGACTGTTTTTCACCAAATACAACTAAATCACATGCATTTCATAAGATGCTGTGGCTGAGTAGTAAAAACTCTCATTAAAATTTTCTGTTTCAAAGCCTTACATGTTTGTAATGAAAGCAATTATAGCACGTTTAAATAACCTTAATGTTAGGACAGAAACCAGTGAAATCAAAGGATTTAAAAGTCAAAGCAAACTCTTTTTTTTTTTTTAATTTTTTTTTTTAATACAACTGTAGCTCATTAAACTGATTAATACAAGCCAGGCATATGGCATAATTTGTGACTCATAGCCTTCTCATGTCAATGGAGACATGCACATTGGCTTCAGTAAACATAGATTATGTGCACAATATAAGCTTTTTGCAGACATATTTCATTGGATAAAACAAGCCTACTCTCAGAGATTTTCTGTCACTTGGCAGGTGTGCATTTGTGAGGGTAATTATGAGGTAATATAAAGACAATTCCATTCCATGTGGCTAGTCCTGGGTGCAATCACATATCACACAGAGGAGCGAATCTCTCTGTGTATAATTTGGTGCTGTGTCTGCTACAGGTTCCTTGAGTGTAACGCTTACCAAGTGTTAAGAACAGCATATAGGCACAGTGGTTCATGATGCTATAAACAGTATCTTTTTCTACAGGAATAAATTAGTGTCTCAATTAGAGAAACTGTTTGAATTCCTAAGAAGTATGTTTGATATTCTCTGTGAAAGAAACAGACATGACAATACATGGTTTTATGTGCATCACTGTGAAGAAAATAAAACGGCAAATAGGAGACAATGCAAAAGGGTGTGGAGAAATATTTTGCAGCTGGTCCATGGTAAATCACTCTCCTTCAGCAATCCTCTTTTTTCTTTGACTGTGTTTCCCATGATTTTAAACACCTTACTTTCAAAAGCTGAAGCAACCTTGTTTTCTACTTCAGGACTTGGAAAGTTCAATTCATCTGCTTAACGTACCTCCTGCCTGCATTCTGCTCATATTACCATACATTTTCCCTCTGGTCTGCGAACTATTTATTGATTATCTTTTCCTTGTTAAAATCTCATGTGAAAAAGACAGACTCTTTTTTTTTTTTTTCATTAAAAATTGATCCATCTTTGAGATACAGACTTACTGTAGACAAGTGGCGCACACTGTATGTCACGCTTCTCTAAAACTCTCTTGCCTAAACAATCTTTCAATAAAACTTTTCCTCTCTCTTTTTAATAAAGAAAGAAATAAAAGCACTGATGTTAAAATATATGTTTTAGTAAGTTTTTAAATTGATGTTTCCAGATAGACATTTCATTTGCCGAAGATTTACAGGAACATTATAAAACCATAATTATCTAATAACCAGACAGTACTATAAACTAAATAAATATCAACTGATTATTAAAAGCATTCATTGTTATAATAGTAGTTAATTCTCTTTAATGTGTTTTTAATAATGGTTTTATATTTAATGTAGGATGAATGACTTATTAAAAGTAAATTTTATGTGTTTTATATTCTCCACATGTTTGGTGTTTGGCCATTAGCACTAATGGGATTTGAATGGTATTGAGTTCAAGATAGCCCCCAAGTCGAAATGTGGGAACCTTAATTAAATTTTTATTAAAATCTTCAATTAAATGAAATGCTAGATTATTAAGATATTTTTGCATATTGTTTAATGTCAGTTACTTATTAAGAATTTTCATAGGCTTTGGAAAATGGTCTCAGAGCAAGCTGATAGCTAAAATTCATTTGAAAAAAGTTGATCAATTCTCTCATCTGTGGGCAAAATTGGGTTTTTATATAATATTTCTAGCTAGCTATGAAGCTTAACTGGAACAGTATCTAATGAATAGGTTAGCGATTAACAGGCTTAACTTGCAGAGAAGCAGTTTCATGTTATGAATACTGAAAATTTTTCTGGCTTCAAATAGTGAGATACTGAAGTAGACTGGAATGGGCCTTCCTGTTGCAAAAAGACTACTTTATGCATTGTTTTTTTCAGTAGCTAGCTATCAAACGGTGGAACTATGAACTACTGAGATCTATATTAGGTCTATTATATTATGCCTCGCATAAGTGGCATAACACATCTCACTGTTTCTGTCTCACCTTGTGAAACACATTTATTTTCCTTACATTACTAGGAAGGTGAATTATTATTATTAAATTCATCAAAAGAATGAATTTAGACAACGTAAATCACAGATTAAGACGAATCATCTTTATGATTCTATGAGATATCCAAAATGAAGGGAATCAAGTGTATAGAGGAAAAGGGCACTCTCCCCTCTATTCCAGACCGCACCAGAGACACTGGAAAGGAAAACACATTCAACTGCTACACATTATGATGCAGACAAGTTAAGCCAGAATAACAGATACCATATAGTTGTGTCACTAACTAAAAAAAAAAAATCAACAAAACCAACAAAAAACAATTACCTACTTAAATTAAGAGGAAGACAAGTTGGTTATAGCTTATAGTATTATTTCTTTGAGGTAAAAATATTCTTATTTCATATGACTTTGATTAAAGTTGTACCAGAAAGCTTGTTGGTTTTGCATCAGTGTGTCAAGACAAAGGGGTTAAACCTTACAGAAGCCCTTCTGCACTGAACTCAGAATATGTTCTTATGGTATGACTCATATTTTTCCTAAACCAATATGATTTTAAATAAAAGTTGATACTAATATAAACTTTTTATCTTTTTAAATGTTATGTTAAGCACATACTATTTATTTTTTCTGAACTGAGATTGTGTTTGAACATCATTACTTTCTACAATTTACAAAGATATTCAGCAGCCAAATCTATTTATATACTACACTCATTAACATGTCATCTGAGTTTCTCTGAAGCAGTTTGCAACTAGTGGATCCTACTGAGTTTAACTTGTGCTGTATAACTAATAGCCCAAGTCAGAATGGCAGTAGTCCCCATTGCTACATGGGCAAAAGAGGTTGCTATACTGAGTATTCCTTTCTTTTTTCCCAGTGTCAATCACTGAGCAAAGAAGGCTTTTCAGCTGCTTTTTATAGTATGGTAATTAACTGCTAGGATATTTATTCTATTCTATTTTCTAGGACACCTGCAAGCATGCAGCGGAGAATCCAGCTTTCACTGTTTCTGTACATGCCCTTAAATTTTCCCTTTGAATAATTTGAAATGTCTCTTGCTACATTATATAAAATTGTCCTTAGGAGAATTCACACAATTTGAAAATGACAGCGTGTTACAGCCCAGGGACAAGTGTGTGCCTGCAGCAGAGATGTCAGATAGGACAGTGGTTATGAAAATAGTTGCAGCCTGGTGCTGCAAGGATGACCATAGGTACTGTCTCAGTCACAATTGAAATTTGCAGGCAGATTTTGTGAAATTAAGAAAGTCAAACTAGACTACATCTTAAGGGCCAAGCCATCCTTCTGTTTTAGCCAAGATCAATCACACAAAGAATGAAAAAAATTCTCAACCATCCTGATTACCTAACGAGATAGTTAGTAGGAAACGTTGACAGATTGTGACCATAAAATATGAGATGGCATCATGTTTTAAATTAGAACATACAAAAAAGTCTTATTCCAGAACAACACATTTGATGAACATTGGTGATAAGGGATTTTTTATTTTTTAAGAAAGAGTAATATTTGTCAATGTAAGCAAGTATTAGAGGTAGGGATTGACTATAAACAAACTATAGAAGGATGGACTGCATAAATTATTAGTATTTCTGAGATCTAGAGAGGGATACATACATGACTCCACATGTGATGTAGTGACAGGCACAATGCTCCTTCAGAAAGAATCACTCTTAGGAATCAGGAGAGATAGCAAAGGATTCTGGAAAAGAAATAGTTTTAGAAAAAGAGAGAGAAAACAGAGAGCTCTAGAGATCAGCTTGGCCATAAGCCTGCCCCTAAAGTATTCATTTCTATGACAAATGTTTGTCTAAACTGAACTTAAAGACTCCATAATATGTCAGGCTTTGCTGTCTTTTTTATTACAGACTTTTTTCTAACCCTCATCTTTCTTGCTGAAAATTAAATCCTTTACTTCTGATTCTATTAAGTATTGACATGGAAGAAAGATGAATGCCCCCACTTCTCAAATATCAGTTTCTGAAAACCATTAACATACTCTCCTTTAAGTCTTTTCTTCTTTATTCCAAACAATCCTAGTAGATTTCCTCATAAATCATAGCTTTTTGTGTTGTTATTTATTGATTGTCTTTTTTGAGGGGGGAACATGGGGAGAATTGTTATTTTTTTAGAATATTGTAATCCTCTGCACTCTTCAGATGGCTTTGTCAAGAGGCAATGCTTTACACTCAACTAAATATCCTAGTTGAGGACTTGCCAAAATAAAATGAAGGACTGGTTTAGACAACTTGCATTAATACCGAATGTCCTTTTAGATTTTTTTTTTCCTTTTCCTTTTCCTTTTCCTTTTCCTTTTCCTTTTCCTTTTCCTTTTCCTTTTCCTTTTCCTTTTCCTTTTCCTTTTCCTTTCCCCTTTTTCTTTTTCTTCTCCTCTCCTCTCCTCTCCTCTCCTCTCCTCTCCTCTCCTCTCCTCTCCTCTCCTCTCCTCTCCTCTCCTCTCCTCTCCTCTCCTCTCCTCTCCTCTCCTCTCCTCTCCTCTCCTCTCCTCTCCTCTCCTCTCCTCTCCTCTCCTCTCCTCTCCTCTCCTCTCCTCTCCTCTCCTCTTTCTGAAGCATGCTCTCCTCTCTTCTCTTCTGAAGCATGTTCTACAAGTCTTCTGTACTAACTTATTTGGTAGATGTGAGAGATGAAATTATATTACAACACATAAGAAAACCATGTCAAATTTGAAAAATGGAACAGTGATCAGTTTTTTTGTGCAATCTCTTAACCCCAAGATTCTATCAACAGAATCATGTCTTAGTAGTATAGACGTTTAAATGATTATTCTCAGTAAGAGTAAATAGAATAAGGAGAATTCAACAACCATACTGAAACAAAGAGAGAGTGTTTCACTGACTGGAGCACACTTCTTTCTTCTAGGATTTGAAATAATTCTCAGTAGTATTGTACTCTTTTGGGAAAATAAATGGACCCCTGCTTTTTAAGTGAATAGAATATATTAAAGATAGCCATCAATCCAATTTTTAGCTAAATATCCCAATGGGGTAAAAAAGTAATGAAGAAAAGTAAATTCAAGAGGGGCATTACAGCTCAATTTTAAAAAAGGGAAGAGGAGAATTGATAATAAAGAAAAAATAGTTTAAGTGAGATATTTCTTGGCATTCACTTACATTTTCCCTATTGAACACATCTTACAGATGCTTCTAGCTCCACCATGTTATGCACTAGGTGAAAGCAGGGCCTGGGACATGTTATTACTACTTGCAACATCTGGTCCCTAACACATTCTTCTTTGATCAACAGTATGTCATGTGTTATAGTAAAGCAGATTGCGTAGTTCATCCTTACTGAACCTCCACCCTCAGGACATCATGTGAAAGGCAAACTCCATCTGCCTGAGAGAAACCAAAAATAGTCTGAAATATAGAAATTCACAATGGTCATAACACAAAACAAGACTTAGAAATAGATTATTGTTGCTTTTGTAGAGGCAGACAAGCCTTTTTTTATTATTATCTTTTTTTTTTTTTTTTTTTTTTTTTTTAGGTGATGGTCTGAAAATCATCCTTCATTTTGCTCCACTTTCTCCCCCGTTCACTGGAGTGCACGGGTCATAGCACAACCTGGAGCCAGGCATAGCATGTGTCAGGTACTGAACAATCCTGTCTCTATGATTAGCAAACTGTGATTAGAAAGATGGCATGTCAGTCACGTACAAGTCAATCAACACATAGATGCCAGATTCAAAAACTGGAAGTCCAATTTCCATTCTCTTTTTTCTGCTCAAAATTGATTCAGATTTTTTCATCTCAGAGTTGCTGAGAAAATTAAGAGATAAGGGCAGCCTAAGAGATAGGTACAGGTTAATAGAAGTCCAAATGCCTTATGTTTTGTGTCACGTCATATATCAGGGTGTGTGCATCCCTCCACAAGTCATATGGAGTATCCTTTATCAGGCACAAGCCTGGGAGAAAGCCTGAGGCTCCTCCCTCTTTTCCCTGCTGTCCCATTGATGACACCACTCAAGTGCCTAGCGGAAGGAAAAAAGTTCCCTCCCAGTCTGGCATGCTCGGTCAAGGTGCCAGGGTGGAATAACACTAAGAAAGGGAAACAGATTGCAGCTAATGCTTTACTCTCCTGCAAAATGTCCACCTAAACTGATCTGGCTTATTTTGTGTATTTGGATGTCAGGAACACTGATGTTGTGAATTGAACATCAAATTGTCATGGCATTGCAAACTTAAAAGCTGAGCTGCAGAACTTACCAGTTTGAATACAGTCAACCCACATCAATTCTTGGTAATTTAACTTAGTCTGTAATGAAATAGGAAAAAATCATGCCTAGCAATAATACATGAAAATCATCTGACATGATAACTTGCTTGCAAGTATTGGCTCATATTTATGTTATTCTTCACAATATAATGCATTGCATTTTTGCACTGAGCTTGTGCTCTATTGTATACTGAACTTTTGTTTGCTGAAGCCCAGAGAATTCTTCCTGCTAGATAGCCAAGTTTTTGGAAAGTTATCGGCTTTTCCCACATCACTGTGAGCTGGAACCTGTTGGATTTACAGCTCTTTTCACCACATTCCTTAAATCACATGCTTATGTGAAAATAACCATTCCCATAATATATATGAGGTCTAATTTGCCCACAGATGTTAACACTCTCTCTCAGGCAAGTCTATGGGAACTGCTGGAAGGGAAAAGGAGGCACAGATTTACAGTATGACTCACTATGTGCATTCCTATTATCTAAATCTCCTCTTCTTTCCCACTCTTCCTCCTCCTCAACTTTCAGCTTTAACTCTTGAGGACAAAAACCTCAGGAAGTGTGAGGATTCCTCTAGTGGCAGGCTCCTCTGAAGACATCAAGTTAAAACTGTACTTTTCTAGTTGGAGAAGTAGATTCTATTCCACTAAATATGACTCAGTTATGAATTATTTCCATAACAGAAAAGAAAGTGATTAAAAAACTCCAAGATATAGCTTATGAATTTAAATGCTTTGCAAAACAGCCCCATTAGACAAAATAGAGGTGATAAAATTTGATACCAGGTCCATTTCAGAACATTTTAATGCCAGTCTAATGCAATCTTTTCCACTTGAAATTTTACTAATCAATAGCTACATTAACAATAAATGCTGATGATGTTTCATGTAAAGTTCAAGAATTTTCACACTACTGAAGAACAAATATAATTCCACCTTGTATTCCACATATTCTACTTTTAATATGCTAAACGAAATAATACAGTACTTGCATACTTCAGAAAACTCAAATTAAGGTGGATAAAATGGATTAAAAATGAATACTGTTTAAGATTTTAGAAATTTCTCTAGACTTCTAAGTAACATGAAATTATGTTTTTACCACAAGTCTGTGTTCCATGACATTGCATACCTTTCCATAGAGCAATGTAAGGAAGAAAAAACAGTATTTTGTTCTGAATTCAAGCAGCTTCAGTGATAAGAAAGTTAACTCACAGCTTTGCTACGTACTGTTCCCTGTAAATTTGTTGAACATTTTCTTGCTTGCTTCTGATATTCAAACTGATGCTAACATTAATAGATGAAAAGCAATCATTTGTATGATCATACTCTAGATTTTAAAAAAATATCGTGTCAGACTTAAGTGATAGCTTATGCAAATTAAGTTGAAATGGAGCTTCTAATAATTCTAATCGATTTCATTTTGCTTTATTTGTCAATGGGCCAGTAATGAGAAGAGTGTTTTTTTCCTGTACTCACGTCTAGAAAATTATGTTCAACAACAGATGCTGAACAGATGTTCTCATTATTTTAGTCAGTTGATTTCTGGTTAGTCCCCAAGATGTTTTACATGACTAAGTGTTGCATCACTCTTTCTGTGACAGATGAAGTATCTGAAAGTACCAACACTCCAAATCTCATTAACAGAAGCAGTTGTATAAAATTTTGATGTGGTAAATGGACACGTCATTTCTCTTTTACAAAACACATGTTGACAAAATAGATTGCTTCTACACTGTTCATAATAAAATTGAAATTCAAGCAATATACTAATTGATATTCATATATCATTGCCCCTGGGATGGAGTAGCTATATGTACACAGTGGGACAAGAATCTCAAGAGCAGCCCCGTGGAAAGGGATCTGAGTGTTCTTGCTGTTGGCAAGTTGAACAAGAGTCAGCAATGTTCCCTGGCAGCCCAAAGGAACAACCATACCCTGGGATGCACTAGGCCCATCACTCCCACTGGGCGAGGGGAGGGGTTATCCTGTTCTCTGCGATGTGCTGCCTCACCTTGAGCACT
Source organism: Gallus gallus (assembly GCF_016699485.2). Classification (NCBI taxonomy): domain Eukaryota; kingdom Metazoa; phylum Chordata; class Aves; order Galliformes; family Phasianidae; genus Gallus; species Gallus gallus. The sequence goes on along the minus strand of NC_052533.1, from coordinate 95,815,059 downwards.
GCATGCAGTTTGGATGCCACAGTATAAGAAGGGCATAAAACTATTAGAGAATATCTAAAGGAGGGCTACAGAGGTAGTGAAGGGTCTGGAGGGCAAATTGTGTGAGGAGTGGTTTGCTCAGTCCAGAGCAGATGAGCTGAGGGGAGGCCTGATGGCAGCTACAGCTCCTCACAGAGCAGCACTGAGCTCTGCTCTCTGTGACAGCAAAAGGGCCCGAGGGAACAGCATGAGGATGTGTCAGGGGAGGGGCAGATTGGGAGTTAGGAAAGGATCTGCACCAGAGGGCGGTGGGCATAGAACAGGCTGCCCAAGGCAATGGTCATGACCCCAAGTGCTGGAGTTCACAGAGTGTTTGGACCCCGCACTCAGACACGGGGTTTAAATATTGAGTGGTCCTATGTGGAGCCAGGGGTTGGAGTTGATGATCCTTGTGGGTCCCTTCAACTCAGGATATTCTCTGATTCTCTGGTTCCATGAGTTGTAGCAAATGCTTCCATTCAAGGCCAAAGTTTCCCCTTTTCATTTTAAGTGTTACACTCCAAATAAACACAGTACACTTTTTTCTTCAGGTTTTTCTTTATATCCCAGTCACAGGGATATCCAGAACCCATCATCATGCTTATAATTTAGTGTGTGAATTTCAGTACAAATTAGACACTCACCAGGACCGCATGGGTTTAGACAGTAAATACTCAGATCAACATTATGGTATGACACTGTGAAAACCATAGCTGTGGTGCTAAGAAGTGAGCATGAACAAAAAGGTACTTGGTCTACAGTCCCATTAAGACCATGTCTCCATATTGGTGGACAAAATATGAAATATGCTCTGGCAATATGTTCTTGATGTCCAGAACACCAGCTCTATCCTGGGCTGAATCAGAAGAGGGGTTACCAGCACAGTGAGAGAGGTGATTCTCCCTCTTTCCTCTGCTCTTGTGAAACCCCTTCTGTGGTACTGCACTCAACTCTGGGCCCCCAGCACAGGAAATACCAGTAAATAAAGGAGGCCTACGGAAAAGACAGGGAGGATCTCTTGATGTGTGGAATCAAACTCTATAACCACAGAGCAGTCATAAAGCAGATATGTTTACTCAGCGCTGTGCACACGCCAAATGCAGAGAGGGTATTCCCACCTAGCCTGCATACCAGAGGGAAAGAACGGCACATACTTAAAGAACAAGCTGCTTACATATGCATTAGGTTTCCAAGAAAACGTTGGGTTATTACAGTGAGTCCCCAGAATGATTACCATTTTTTACTTCCCCAAGTCTCAATCCTTTTACGCATGTGTGGTATCTCTCGGTGGTCCCTGTTGGCCTTTTGATGAAAGCCATATGTCTTTCCCGCTGTCTACTCTGAGCTGGGTCAAGTTGGAGGACGCTTGACTAGTTCTGGTCAGTTGTCCTATCTGCTACAACTCCGTCCACCAATTTGCTGCTTCTTTGTTAATTTGTGGTTTTACTATCTGAGCCTGCTATCTTGCATTCCAGAGATAGGATAGCTAACGATGTTTAGCTGAGAGCCCCTGAGAGAGGAGCTGGGACTGCAAGAAAAAACTTTTGAAAGGAAACCCAAGCAGATGCCAGGACTCAGACAGAAGAAAATTCAATCACAAATACTGCCCACTACCCAGTAGATATCTCAGGATGTCACTAGCTCATGGCAAATCCTGCTTTCCATTTCTTTTTTTGGAAAGATTGAAACTATCAGGCTTGAGATCCTGGAAGGATGAACATCAGAACAGATAAAAGGGAGAGAGACCTGTAAACATAAAAGTTCCTTAATGACAATGTTGACCACATTACTGATATGAGGCTTCTCTATATTCATTTGGACTATGGTGCTGGTATTATCATATTACATATAGGTTTTGATTAAGCTGTTTGTATTTTAGTCAGGGCAGTGATAAATTCTTGGTTTCATAAAGTAGGATTTGTTCCCTTTTACCTGTAACAAGATTTTGAGTGTAAAAATACCCAGGAATATTGCTTTCATACCTGACTACTTTCTGTATCTACAGGATGTGGATACAGGCATTTTCATGCAATGACCATAGGTACCAGTACAGTTTTTTTTTTTTTTTTTCCAAGAGTGGAGACATATATTTGAGTCTGGTATGGCTTAATTGCAGCAATTTGATTGATGAAATGAAGTATATGGTCAAGAGAACCCCATACATGCTAATAAATATTTATTGAAGTTGGTTAGAAGCATTGATACACATGCAAAGATTTATTTATGTGAAAATTACTATTCTGACAGCTGTATCTTAGGCATTTTTTCTAAAACTCAGTCACTGTTTAGAATTATCATATAGTAACATCGTATAATCTTCAGCCTTAAGCATACTATATATATTGGTAGAAGTATTTAATCTTTGTTTTACCTTGTGCCTGAATATCACAATTTCTGAAATCTTTCTGTACATTGTTCAGCAATTAATATGACAATGTGCAACTATAAAAATGTATGAAAAAGAGATTCAGCACTTAAAAATTTGGTTGTGGTAACACTGTTGAAAATAATGACTTCAATCACAAAATCATAGATTGAATACACAGTTCTTTAAGTCTGGGGCAGTCCCAGATCTTGTTCAGACTGAACATTACCAAGGGATAACAAACTGTAAAGGTTTTCAGGTTTTCAGAGTCAGTTGCTCCTAGCTGCCCAGAGCCAAACAAAGCCAGAGCATAAATGATATTTTTTTCAGTTTCTTGAGAGTCTCCTCAGTTACCTTTATGTCTTTCAGCCTCAGACCATCTGTGCGTATAATCTTCCATTTCTTCCCCTGGCCTGTGGCTGCTTTATGAGCCTTAAAAGCAAATGGAAGGTTTGCAACCACTATTTCTGGCTGCAGGTTAAGTGCTCCCCTTGGTTTCTCTTTCTAGCTTCCTTTCTGAATTATTACCACATTTTCTACTCATAATGTAAATATATTATATGAACCAGGAAAAACAGAGCAAAAAATAAACCATATTTATACCACAAATAAATATCATAAGAAAAGACCTCAGAAATTAAGATTAATTTAGTTCCAAACACAGGTGCACACTTAGGAATGAACAGTAGTTTTCTTCTAGTATTAAAGAAAATATAGCTCCAATAACATCAAAAAAGTTCATGATGTGCTTCTCCATTTGAGCTATTTTGAGCAAAGAGTGAATAGAATGGACTATAATAAAATAATAATAATAATAAAAGATACGTGAATGAATAGTCTTTCTTGATGCAATAGTGCTAAACTAGTTACTCATTTATGTGAAATTCAGGAAAGTGCAGCAAAAGTAACCATGGTTGCAAAGCATTAAAACCCAACTCTGATGCATCTTTTACGAGACAGGTACTTTATTTGAAGGCGAACTTCCATGTCATACAGATGATTGAAAAATGACTTAAGAGACCAAATTCTTTAACCTTTTTAGAGCAAAACAAAAATAACTGAATTAAATCATATTTGAAAAAGCATGTCTGGTGAAGTCCCTGGTGACTGGAAAAAGGGAAACATTACTCCTATTTTTAAGAAAGGGAGAAAGGAAGACCCGGGGAACTACAGGCCAGCGAGCCTCACCTCTGTGCCTGGGAAGATCATGGAGCAGATCCTTCTAGAAGCTATGTTAAGGCGCATACGAGACAAAGAGGTGATTTGAGACAACCACAATGGCTTCACCAAGGGCAGATCGTGCCTGACCAATCTCTATGATGGAGTGATGGCTTTGGTGGAGGGGGAAGGGCGGTGGATGTCATCTACCCGGACGTCTGCAAGGCCTTTGACATGGTTCCTCGCCACATCCTTCTCTCTAAGTTGGAGACGTGGATTTGAAGGACAGACGGTTCGATGGATTAGGAACTGGTTGGCTGGATGCAGCCAAAGGGTTGCTATCAATGGTTCTGTGTCAGGGTGGAGGCCAGTCACAAGCAGTGTCCTCAGGGGTCAGTCTTGGAACTGGTGCTTTTCAACATCTTCATCAGCGACATAGACGATGGCATCGAGTGCACCCTCAGCAAGTTTGCGGATAACACCAAGCCAAGCGGTGCAGTCAATACACTGGAAGGAAGGGAAGCCATCCAGAGGGACTTGGGTAGGCTGGAGAAGTGGGCCTATGAAAACCTAATGAGGTTCAATAAGGCCAAGTGCAGGGTGCTGCACTTGGGTTGGGGCAATCCCAGGTAATTATACAAATCTGGGGAAGATCTCCATGAGAGCAGGCCGGTGGAGATGGACTTGGGAGTCCTGGACATGAGCCAGCAGTGTGAGCTTGCAGCCTGGAAGGCCAGCTGTGTTCTGGGCTGCATTAAAAAGGGGTGGCCAGCAGGGAGAGGGAGGTGATTGTCCCCCTCTACTCAGCTCTTGTGAGGCCCCATCTGGAGTACAGGCCTGGGGCCCCCAGTACAGGAAGGGCATGGAGATCTTGGAGCAGGTCCAGAGAAGGGCCACTAGTATGACCAGAGGGCTGGAGCACCTCTCCTATGAGGAAAGGTTGAGGGAACTGAGCTTGTTTAGCTAGGAGAAGAAAAGGCTCCAGGGAGACCTCATTGTGGCCTTCCAGTACTTGAAGAGAGTGTATAAAAAGGAGGGGCAATGGCTGTTTACGAGGGTGGATAGTGATAGGATAAGGGGGAATGGTTTTAAACTGAGACAGGGGAGGTTTAGGTTAGATATTAGGAGGAAGTTTTTCACACAGCGAGGGTGGTGACACACTGGAACAGGTTGCCCAAGGAGGTTGTGGATGCCCCATCCCTGGAGGCATTCAAGGCCAAGGCTGGATGTGGCTCTGGGCAGCCTGGTCTAGTGGTTGGCGACCCTGCATATAGCGGGGGGGGGTTGAAACTCGATGATCATTGTGGTCCTTTTCAACCCAGGCCATTCTATGATTCTGTGAAATGGACGTTTACATCTAATCGGCTATCAAAAAGGTTGAGGACAAACCAGAGAAAGTTTTATTCCATCTGATACTTTGATGAATCACATGTTATTGGGCAGCAGCCATAACCAGACAAATTGTTGAAGTGATGTCAGAAATTCTGTCAAATATTGCTGTTTGGAAAATTGTCATTTTAGCACCAAGCATTTCCTAGTCTCTGCTAAGGGAACGTACATTACCAGGATGTCTGTCAGCGGTATAGCAAAGACAATTCAAGCAGAGAAATTGAGACTTTTTTCTTTCTTTTCTTTGACAAAGAATACCCCAGAATAAGGTAAGACAAAATTGGATATTGTTTTTATGTGAATGCACCAATTTTCTTTACATTTCCGTGCTTTCACTCTGGTTTAATTTCACCACACTTACCAACGATGTTAACAGAGGGAACACAACAAGGAATGACTGATTACAAGAAAAAGAAAAGCAGGTGGTGCTTTGAAAACCCAGTTTCAGCAACCAGAGAGTATACAGTAGAGTTTCACAGAGTTTTCAATGACCTGACCTATTCTGAGAAAGATCACATCTGTGAATAATTTACAATGTCTTACATACCACTGTAGAGGAGGGAATTCTGCTCCTCTGCTCAATCAAAGGCTAAAATGAGTTATCTTTTTCATCCAGTTTTCTTTTTGTATTGGTCATAATTATTGTGCTTACCCTTTGGCTGGGGCATGAAATGGTTGAAGTTATTCTACTAAATCATACAGAAACAGATGAATTAAGACCAATGAAACCAGGACATTTTCCCTCCCCACTCACAGGCATAGCTATCTGCATTAGCCAAGTGGCAGATGATGTGTGTGTTAAAAAGGAACAGAGAAAGAGTAGAAGAACATATCTTTCCCATCTAATTTCATAACCAAGATCCAGATTTAACTCCAAGCTAGCTAGACTTCCAGAATAAAAACCAGCCTGAAGTTACAGGCTCAGAGTGGAAAATGCCTCCTCTCTGAAAACTGAAAGTCTCAAAGAATGGGGGATGAAACCTGGAAAATTTGCTTTGGGAGAGGTGGCTTTCAGTTGTAGGGATGAAACAAATACAAATTGCAAAGACTATGTCATGTTAGTAGTAACAAAGACAGCACAGTCCTGATGAAAAGGACTTGGGATACTGATGGATGGGAAGCTGGATGCGAGCCTGCAATGTGCCCACAAAGCCCAGAAGGCCAACAGTATTCTGGACTGCATCAAAAGAAGCATGGCCTGCAGATTGAGGGGGGTGATCCTGCCCCTCTACCCTGCACTAGTGAAACCTCATCTAGAGTACTGCATTCAGATGCAGAGCTGTTGGAGCATGTCCAGAGGAGGGCCAGAAGAACGATCCAAGGGATGGAACACCTCTCCTGTGAGGACAGGCTGAGAGAGCTGGGGCTGTTAGACTCTGGGAACACCTGATAGTGGGCTTTCAGTATATAAAGGGGGGCTGTAAAAAAGATGGGAACAGACGCTGTAGTAGAGTCTGTTGTGACAGGACGAGGGGAAATGTTTTTTTAGGGAAACTAAAAGAGGGAAGATTTAGACTGGATATAAGGAAGAAGTTTTTTACAATAAGGGTGGTGAGGCACTGGAACAGGTTCCCAGAGAGGTGGTAGAAGCCCTGTCCCTGGAGACCTTTAAGGTGAGGCTGAATGAGGCTCTGAGCAACCTGACCTACTGTAGGTGTCCCTGTACATTGTAGAGGACTAGGACTAGATGATTAGATGCGTCCCTTTCAACTCAAATGATTTTATGATTCTATGAAATGTACACCAAGGTTCACTTTGGTTCTTCTCACTCTTCTCTTCCTAGAAGCCTTGATTCTGGGCAGACTCAAGAAAGTCTATGACCCTCTAGATCATAGAATCATAGAATCACTCAGGTTGGAGAAGACCTTAATGATTATCAAGTCCAAGTTCAACCTAACCATACTACCCTAACAAGCCTCCGCTAAATCATGTCCCTGAGCACCACACCCAAACAGTTTTTAAACACATCCAGGGATGGTGACTCAACCACCTCCCTGGGGATCCTATTCCAGTGCTTATCAACTCTTTCTGTAAAGAAGTTTTTCCTGATATCCAACGAAAACTTAAACCACTGTCCTCCAGTGAATGCCTCTCAGAGGGGAAATAAATGCTCACAGAATCCCTCTCCATTTAAAATAAAAGACTTTATGTATATTTAAATTGCGCAGGGGATATAAAAGCTTTCCCTTCAAAATATGTATTCTCTCCAAGGTATCTATAGCTCATGGGCTGACTGCTCGAAGATAAGTCCACATCCATTTATGTATCTTGTATGCCTGTTTATTTTTCCAAAATAGTTTTTTATGAAAGCATCCAGAATTTCTTTTAGAAAAGATGAAGCATGACACAAAATGGCCTTTGTTTTTGTTACTGACTACTGCAATACATATTTTTATTTACATTTACTTGAAATATTTCTTTCAGTTTCAGGAAAAAAAAAAAAAAGATGGTTGTTACTTGACTGGCAGTGATTTTAATTCTTCAGAATGCATATCAGAAAAATAGCATTTTCACACATTCCACATACCTAATTGCAAACATGTAAGTTTCATTATTCATCCCACAATGACTTGTGACAATGCATGACACATAGGAGCCATGTCAGATGTCCTAAGTTCCTAGACTGCCCAGAAAATTGTAAAGGGATGATTACTCAAGTATTCAGAACCTAAATGAAAAAAATTCATAACTGATTAGAGCCTATGCAGCCTTAACAGCATTTTTCTGCCTTCTCATATCCTGCAGTTTGGACAGGGAGAGATTTCATTGTCTGTGGTTTTCATGACATAATTTTGGCTCTCTGCAGACTGAATATTCTCAGGGTACTGTGCTGAGTGTAAGCAGAAAGATTTTGAAGGTAATAAAATACTGACTCTCCATTCATGATACACCTTGGTCCTGACTACTTTATGATCATATATTATACTACATAATTAACTGCTTTTACAGCTCTTTCAGTATTTTATGTCCTATTCCATCATTTATTCTATAAAAACTTTTTAAAAGTAATTTTGTCATTATAAAATCAAATGATTTGTTCTCACACCTCTAAAAAAAGAGGCTTGCAAATATTTTTTAATTAACAATAATTACTTGATGGTCGCATTGTGCTTTGCTGAAAGCATAAATGAGATGATTATTTTATTTATATTATCATATCACCAAGGGACTAATATCGAGGTTCTTACTTGAGAGCACTGAGAAATCTGATGCCAGATTTATTTTCCAGTGACTAGGAACATAAAACAAGAGCTAAATTGATCAAACAGATTTTTTTTTATTATTTTTATTCTGCCCCAACCAGCTCCCAACAGACACACAACTAAGTACTGAAGATTAGAGATGATAGGACATATTACACCAAGCATGAATGTTTTTGAACAGAGATAAGTGCATCAACATCTGAATTCAGCTGTGTTAGGTGCAGGACATTAACAGAGAAATCTATTCTCTTCAGATGCCAAAGCTATAGTTGTTAATTCATGTCTTAGAAGAAATTGGGGCTCTCAGAATACTGGCAGGCAAAAACTTCCTGGAGTTTTACTTCTTGGGATTTACAATCTAAAATCTGCTTTTCATCATCTCATTTATTTCATTTTTTAATACTGGATGATATTAAATGTCAAAAGTTTTCTTTTAAGAGGTTGTTAGTGCAACAAAGGCCTTTAATAAACTTTCCAGTTATTCAATCTACTCAAGTAGAAAGTAGAAAATTCAGACTCAGTTATCTTTTCCTATGACATTCAAGCCCACAACTCCTTCGGAAGAATGCAGCTTCATCAGGTACCTACTGTGTGTGGATAAGACCAGCTTCTCCTGCTGAAGTTGTCTTGAGGTACACTGATAATTCAGAGGTTTCTGTTTGAGGAAGGTGAGCAAATGAGGGAACAACTTCAACGAATCTAAACCTACGTAATTAGTTTTCTCCAATTTGCCATGGAGTGAGGGGAGAGAGTTTTGAGGGGAAAAAAAAAAAAAGAAACTTTTACTCACCTGTCCTGTACTATGACACTAAGTGCAAGCTCATGGGGAAAAGTTGCAGTGTCAGCTGTGCCTGCTTCTGTGTTGTATACTCTGATAAGCTGTGGTAAACATTTTCAGAGTAGTCTCATCACATTAAGCAGATTCCCAAGCAGAAGAGGACATTGCTACTTCATCTGTGAATCCTGAAATATGGAGTGTGAGACGCGTTCTGAGTTACCCAGCACAGACAGCTGAACTGTAGCAGAGTTGAAACAGTGTTGTAGGTGCCTGTACACCCTGAATGCATATCTGGAGCAGCTCGTTTGCATTTCTGCAATGAGTCTGCCCTGACTGTGACCATGATGTAGAGTTAGGTCTTGATTGTGACAGTAGATTGAACTTAAGCTGCTCTGCTTACGTTTAACAAGTCTGGCTATTTGGAGCTCCAATGTGGTGCATTTGCAGTAGCTCTGATGTCGCTTGCAGAGATCTGCTGTATTCTTGCTGTAGGGCTCCTCTTGAACTAGGAGTCTGTGATTTATGGTTGCAGTGATTTGAAACACTCCTGGGCACATCTCTAGGTAGCTCTAGGTAGCCTGAAAACTTTTAATGGTAAATATCTATCACACACTTAGAGCAAATAGTTACTAAGCAGGGGTTTTTGTGCAGGGCTGCAAATTTTGCTTGAAGGAACCAAATTTATTTTTTGCATCTATCTTTAAGTTCTTCTCCTTTAAGTTTGGTATTTTATATTTTAAGATGCTCTAAGAGAAGCTTAGATATTCTTTCAGCTAACACAGATTAATCTTGTACTATTATTCTGGTAAAGATATTGAAATGACAGCAGAACTGTGGGTGGCTAGATTGTGAGTCAAGAGGTATATTTGATATCATCAATGGACATTTTATCCAGAAGATTCCTTGCCTTTAAAAATATTTTCCACATTGCCTTCTTTAATACAGGGAAAATTTTAATGGTACTAAATTGACAAAAGAAATTCAATGAGGATTTGAAAATTAAATCCTTTATGTCAAGGATATAATTACTGCAGGCTTTAAAGATAAGAAAGTTGAACATACTGATCAGAGGAAAAAAGCATAAAAAAGTTTACATACAATGTATAAGCAAAGTTTTTGATTGTCTGTTCTACACAAAATATTCTCAATCCTTGTTAAACAGATTAGGGGCTGTATTTACCACATAACTGCTTCAGTTGTCTGAGTTTTTAACAGTCTTTTTTCTGTTCTTCAGTTTCTCTTCTTTTCTGTTTTCTTGAGATGAGTGGGGCACTAAATTTTTAATAAAAAACTGGAGGGCTTTATATTTTTTTGTCTGTTATCATACCCGTTCTTCTAAGGCTTCATGATTAGGCATCATTATATTGGTTAATTTTGCATATACATTTCACATGTATTGTAATGTACAATGCAAACTCACTATATCATAGAAATTATTTTAAACCATCTATTATTAGTGTGACATTGCCTGGTTACCTCGCAGCCACGGAGTGATGGGTCTATTTTAATATTTACTCTGTCTGTAAGCAAAACAGAAATGAAGTATTGTCTCTCTGATTATTGTAAAGTGACATGCAGAGAAATTAAATGACCTCCCCAAACTGATAGACAGTTGTTATGACACTCTAATGCCTTTGCTGAATAAAATCCTTCCTTTTCAATGTTTTTTTTTCTGAGTGTTGAATGTAGAAGCAACAACGACCCATAAATATTTATACATACTATATAATTATAATTATATACATATACATATTTACACCCAAAATCTCTTGCTCTTCCAAGATAAAGCTTTAGTATTATATTTTAAACAAAAGAAACTGCCTCTAAAATGTATAATTGCATTTAGGGTGCTAAATAATGCCATTTTCTCCAGAAATAGGCTCCAACAGCCATCTTCTCCAGGAATAGACTCCAATATCTGATCCTTACTTCTTTAAGAGTTCTGTTCCAGACTGATGTTTTTGAGGAGTTGTGGCTAACTATGGCTAGAAAAAATCAGTAGCTAAATCTGCACTGCTTGTGTAGGCATATAAGTTGTAACAAGACAGAAGTATTTATTAGTAGAAAGGAGTAAGTTACGATGTTTTATGCCTATGACAGCTACCTGCATGAATATTTCATTAATGCTTTTTTACAGCAATTGCAGAGATTATAGGTAGCTGTTGATTAGACCTCCTGCAACACCGTGATTATGTTTCTAAAGCATCAAGGATATCTAATGCCTGTGGTGGGCAATCACTATTTCTGATTTTTATTGGCTTTCAAGAGTAATCAAGTGACAGTTATCAAGTACTGTAGCTGCCTTGCTGACTCAGTTGCCTTCTATATATTTTAATTATGTTATGATCCCACTCACTTCCTGGGGTGCCAAAAAGCCTTTTACTGAGTTTTCAATGCCGATTTTATTAGGTATGTCAGTTCACTTTAAGTAGTCAGACACAAACGCCTTTCACTTACGTGAACACCAACAGGTATTAAAGGCCTTAATGAGCATAGATTTTAAGCTGTAGTCAGTAATGAGTATCGAGTGCAAGAGAGCATAAAACTTTGCAGTAGTTAAGATTATTTTTACTCTGGGAATGTTTTAATTTCAGAAGTTCAAAAATGCTTTTAAACTGACTTTTTTTTTGTGTGTGTGTCTGGATTTAACTTTAATGTACTGCTGCATATTTAAGTGAGTGTAGAGGAGGTGGGCAGAAATGACATCTGAAGATGAAAATAAAATGTAAATACCAATTATTTCATTTTTATACCAGTCATAAAAATATAGCATAGCAGATGCTTCCATGACATCTTCTAAAAGTCGGGTGTTTATTGTATGCATATGTTCAACATCGAACATAATTCATTTTCCTCTGCTCATCTCAAATTAAGGGAAAAGTCAAGCATCAGCAACTCAACAGACAATGACAACAACAAAAACAAGACCTACAAAATGTGAGGAAATGCAGAATGAGATGAAACAAGACAAATGTGGTTAGTAATAAAGAGACATGTCAGGTTGAAAAAAAAATAGAGAAAAGAAAAAAAACCCACACAAAATAAGTGGAGGAAAATGAAAAGTGTTGACACAGGAAATAAATTTTAAAATAAAATAAGTTCTTAAATCTGGCTCATGCAGTTCTGTTGTGATAGGAACAAAGCTATTAAAAGGAGACAGTACCTTAGACAGGTAACAGATAGTTATTTTCTTTATATCAGTGAGGAGCTGTTCATATCTTGTTTTCATATGTTGGAATGGTTTGATCCTGAAGTGGTGGGATTTACATAAGAGAGATAAATAAGTCTGATAAAATTTTATCTGTGTGGACAGAGGAGAAAAAATACTGTGCATGTGTTCTGCACAGTTTGGTACTTCCATCTCCTCTGCATTCAGGAGCTTCATTCCTCTCCTGTAAAACTGACCCTGCAAGTGTTACACTAGCCCTGACATTCACCAAAAACAGTGATATGTAAGAGTGGCACAGAGCTATAGAAAGAGGCTTTAAATCAGCTTTTCACCATTTCAAAGATGCATGGTACAGTGTCATGCAATACAAATCTGTCTACAGAGCTAGAAATGGTGTAGAATCTTCAGTGATGGGTCACAGAATTTGAACAGCACTATACTGATGTGGTAGTTGATCTACAGATTGTATCAGAGAATGTCTCTGTACTAGTGATCTGGGCTATATAATCTCCCAGTCTGTTCTAGCTAAGGGTAATATTTCTAAACTGGAGTTGCACTGTGTTATACACAGAGTTATGTTGTGATCTTGCACTTCTCAGTGGCAGTACTGTTCCTTTAAGGTCATTAAGATCTTGCACAAATGCTTGAACACTGACTTAGTGTGTAAGTTCTTCAGGGTCTCAAAAGCATGAGTGCAGGTCATTCTATCACAGAAACTGTTTGTCTTACAACATAACTTCTTTTACTACCTTGTTTTTAAGTCCTTGAAAGAATGTCTCAGCTAGCCATAAAAACAAAATGGACCATACAGAACAATGTTTTTTTTTTTTTTTTTTTTTAATGATTTTGATGGACAGGTCCCAACAGCCTATTTTATGGTTTACTGCTCAGCAGGAGGAAGGCAGAGATGTACAGGTGGATGGTAGTCAAGACTATGGGCCTATCAGCTTGATAGATTGTAGTATAGTGCAGTAATACTTGAGATTTCTTAGGCGGGATAGCTCATGTCTCGAAGTTCTAGCCATGGCTGTGTGGAAGCAAGTGTCACCTCCTTTTCTTCACAGGAAATTGCAATAGGATATTGCTGGCTGCATGTATCTAGGTGGAGCATCACGTCTGACCTATGTACTGGTCTGGAAATCCTTATGGTATATCACCAGAGAAATGCACATTATAATGAGCATAATATCAGTAATAAGACCCAGCAAAATGGTAGCAGGAACATTCAGATAGAGAAGATGTATTTTGTCTGAGCCTAAATTTTACCTGTGCACCCCATTTGGTTCCCAGTCAACAGGAATCAGCAAAAACAAGTGGCACAATTGTGCTTGGAGTATGTGAAAAATGTTTCTGACACACCTGGGACTTTGTGACGAATTAAAAGAACTTCAGTTCTGGGTCATCAGTTTTGTGACCATATGTAGCAACAAATGAACATAAGATCAGCAGATAGGAAAGATGGGGTAACTCATGATTTTCAACAGAGGCCTTGAACAAATACTGTGATACTGAAATTTCCCTGATGCATTCGCACTTGTTGAGAATTGAGTATTCAAAACATAAATATACAGAACTTCCAGATCTGCTTGTATTATGAACCATTTATTTAATTCCCCTGCTAAATGCTTTTAAAGTAAGATATTAAAAAAACAAGACAAAAACAAACAAAAAAAAAAAAAAAAAGAAAAACCTCTTATAAGCATGGCTTTTTACTGAGCTGATATATAATTCCTTTCAGGATGTAATGTGCCTTGATATGCTTTCGTGACAAGAGACTTTCTAAATTAGATCGAATTATACATAAACACCATACACTTTACAATAGAGAAGTAGTTTTGTCTCTTTACTTTGCTTATGCTTCACAGTTCATATAAATGGAAATGTTTTTAGTAATATCAGAATTAGGTATTTTGACACATTCTTTCAAGAACATAAAACTGCGCATTTTGTTCTGTTGGTTTAAAACAATTTTCTCAACAGTACTTTTTAGATGATTTTTTTAAAAAACTGATATGAAAAAAAGCAGTTAATTTCAGCATATGATCATCACATTTTATTCTGTGGAATGTGTTTGTGCTTCTCATCTGCTACCATATTCACTCTTCTAGCATGGGAGGGCAACAGCAATATGGTTAGCATGACAATAGGACTCAGTTCTATATTTACATCTTCTGTGCCCATTTTTGTGTACTCACAAGGTAACAGAATCTGAGAATTGCTCACTTAGTTTTATTTATTTATTTATTTATTTATTTTTGCGGGGCACTGGCATATTTTTTGAAGCCTAATACCTCTACATTTCTTGCAAACGGGGATCTTCATTTTTCAGTGGATACACCTCCTTCACAAGACAGAGACCTTATGATTACCCCTGTCAATATAATTTTGTAAAAACATCAAAGTCTAAAAGCCTTCCTATTAGCCATGTAACTAGTAAGTATTCCTAATTGCTTTTCATTAGCATTAAGCTTTCTCCTGGGGGAAACATTCATCAGACTCATTACTTCTGCAGTGGTCCCATTTTGTTGTCACAGTCCCTCTTGGAAATGTGTTTTAGTTATATCTGTATGTAGTACTGGTAAAGTGATTTGTATTTTAGGGCAGAAGTCACAATTTAAATGTATTTTCCTATTTTATTACTGGTAATGCGAAGAAGATGAAGAATCTAGAGCCTCTTTTGGTTTACAGACCAAAGCCTGGGGAACTTAAAATCACCATATTATGGCAATACTATGAATTTCCATTTCTCTACTTCTCCACCAAATTATTAAGTTCATATTGTGTACTTCTCTGATTGCCCCTAAGGTTGTAAATCTGAATCCAAAGCTACTTGCTCTTTAGTCAATGCTAAAGGTAGTAAAAAGCCAGAATATTTATTAAAGATAATGAAAAGAGCCACCAAGATCTTAACATTTTTTGAATAACAGGATATTCATAATTAGTTATCATTAATGCCTAAATATTCCTGGTTTTGCCTTTGATTTCCTAGTGAAAGAGAAAGGAGTCATTAAAACAGGAATTGCAGATAGCAGCATTTCTGAGGGTCAATCTTTCTAGTCAAATTCTTCTTTAATATTATTGGCCCCATGCAAAACATACAACATTTTCTTCATTGAAAATGTAATCCAAACCCATTTCTCAGGAAGCAAAAACTTTTCATCATTCATAAACAATAAGTGTGAGATGCCAGCTACATCATAACTTCTGCATTTAAATCTCTTCTGCCAAAACACGCCGATTTATTGTGATAGAGGGGCTTTGCTTTGCAGTCTGTATTGTCCCCACAGCTCATCAGTCTGTGCTGTAGAGAAATGTCACGGTGCTGTTAATGTTCAGACTTTTCTACCTAAAGCTACTCTCACTCAGTCTATATACATGTGAATCGTGTGTGTTTAATTTTTTCTTTTGCATGAAAGTGAAAGGGGGAAAAAGGCATGCTGAAAGCTCAGAAAAGGTTACACAGTGCTGTTACAGAAAATACAGTGTTTTAGAATGTTATATAGTCTGTTAGTTGATGTGATGATTCTTTACAATGAAACAATCATATCTATTTGATGAATTAAAGTAGTAATAAGCCAAAAGGAAGGAGCATTCGGTTATTCTTGACTGATCTTTGTCTCATCATTGTTTAGTTTAAAATCAAGAATTAGTGCTGACTTCAGAGAAAAATAAAACAATACAGCTGGTCCGTTTAGATTTCTGTGACATAAATAGAGTGTAGGAAAAGTAAAAAAGACCTATAGGCTCTTCCAGAATACTGAAGAATTAGCTACTTGTTCACAAGACTGAAAAATGTGTCAGTGATTGATTTGGCTAAGCCTTAAGTGGGAAATGCTGTTCTAGCTTATAGTAAATGGAGTTTGATTTTGCGTTCAGATTTTGAAGGTTTGGACAAATCAGTTTAAGGCAATATCCTTCTTTCAGATCCTACCAAGCGGATCTCGCTCTTGATAATCTGCTCTGTTTATCTTTCGTGCTCAGACATCTGTACACCTAAGGTGAACAGGGTGGTGGAGTTAAAATTAGCCTTGAAGATCTGAAAGAAAAATGTCCTTAACAAATGCCCCAGCTTATCTCCCTTGTTTCAAGGAAACAGCATGCATTTAGAAAGCCTTTTTTCCCCATTTTTTTTCCCAAGATGATGTATTTTCCTAATGCATCAGCTTTTGCATATATATGGTGAAGTCTTGTATATGTAATTTGAAATGCAATCATGACAATTCCAGAAGCAAAGAAAACCAGTATACACTTATTACGTATTCTTAATAATGAAATTTAAGCATTTTGAGAAGAAATACAAAGTAAATGTCACACAGCATTTAGGATCATAACAAAAAAACAAGGTAAGAAAAGACTGAATAGATGCAAATGGAAGCAATAGAGGACACGAGTTTATAACTTGAATAATTGATTGTGGAATTTAAGATGTTTAATTTTAACACACTGGAAACCAGGTTTAATTACATCTATTTCATATGAAGTCTATGAGCATAAAATAATCTGTGTCTTGCATTATTAGCCTTTGATGGAACTTAAAACAAAATATCTTTTAAAGACGTAGTTAGGAGAATAACGATTCATTTCAATGAGAATTTCTAAAATTATTTTTGGAAAATCAGCTCTGATCATGTATGACAGCCATAGAGTAGTTATCTAGGATATTGATAAAGCAAATTCAGTCATATTGTATCGCACAAAAAATGGAGGGCACATCTTGACAGACCATAGAGAGCCCTGAAAGATTTCAAATATTGCTTTCTAGAAAGCAACCTCTGCTCTCCAATTGTAGGTAATGCAGATATCTTCCTGAGAGGGAAGTATTGTTGGCTGATATGAGACAGCCTGTCTGCAAATATTCAACAATTTCTGGAATAGATCAAAAGAAGAGTTTTAGTCTGTTTCTGCCTGTTTGGAGCAGGAAGACTCACTTGCCTCTGTAGATAACCTATTGCAATCCTTATCTATCTTATCTCAGTCTTTCCTTGCTTTTTCATGTTCTATGTCATCTGTGATTCTCCTACAGCTTTCATAATAGCCTAATGTTGGGTTGACTTCTCAATTTGAGGTCCCTGGACATTAATTACAAGAAAAAGAAAAGGTTTTATCCCATTTCTTTCACTGGGCTAGCATAATAAAATAGGAGGCATTACATTTGGATTAGCTCTCATCCAATTACTTCAAACTTGATGTCATTAACAAGTTTTATACAGAGATGTAGTTTAAATTGATTATGCCACTCAGAAATAATTAAATGCATCACATTGGAATGCTATAATTTTGCATATGGATATAATCTCAGTTGAAACAAAGTTAGAAATTTTTGAAGAAATTAATGGCAGATAAGATTAATGTTTTTTATTATGTCCATTCACCCCAAGATTAATAAAAGAAACACATTACATTCAACTGTTATATTCCTTTATTTATCCTTCATATATTTAAAACTATACATGAATAGATTTTAATTAGCTTTTGAAATATTAGCTGAATAATAGGTCATCAACAATACAATACTGTTAATTTAGAGAAAGTACTTGCATCTGAGATTCAAAATGTTATAAGTTTTTATTCAACATAATACATGTTGGAATGGTTACTGATCCACATCCTGTAGAAATGTCATAAATCTTATTAGCTATTCAGTGTGATCTCATGTGAAAACCATTTCAGTATTGTCCCCATTTTAACTGAATGTTGATTTAAATTGTTTAAAGGAGCATGGTTTATGGGCAAAATGCACTGAATTGCTCATATCTAAATATCTATAGAGTACTGAAGTATAAAGACAGTGACTAAGATAATTTAATACTGAATCAAAGGATCTTTCTTTTTCATCAAGAAACAGGTTTGGTGGTTTTGTTTGTTTGTTTGTTTGTTGTTGTTGTTGTTGTTTTTTTGGGGGGGAAGGGGAGGAGGGGGGAAGGAATATATTATCATTAATAAATGCATATTGTCATCAGCCAGCATTAAGGTAAGCTTCCAGGAGAGATAAATGAATAAAATGAAAGTTAGCAGAGCACAGCTGTTTTAATTCTGGAGAAAACAACAGAATGCAAAACATATTCTACTTTGTCTAGTAAATATCAGTGTTCTTTTCATAACTTTAAAGTTTGGTCAAACTTTCAAAAGTTGTATATATTCTCAAGTGTGACCTTGCTTCGTGTGGGGAATTGGACCGGATAAACGCCAGACATCTTCTTAATCAACCTACAATTGTAGGATATAGGACATAGGTTGTGGAATAACTTATCCAATACTTGAAAATAGAGTAAGTTAAGATCTTTCTAATATCTATTGCTTGTTACATTTCTAGGGTGGAGATCTTGTAAGAGTATGGGAATCAGTCCTGTAGTTAATCCAAGATGAGGAGGAATTACTGGTCAGATATTTGAATATACCAGGAGAATTTACAGAAATAAAAATCAGGAAGAATTTTTGTAGGAAACTGTAATATTAGGCTGACTTGTCTTACACTCTTAGCAAAACAATGCTTGATTGTATTACTGGAAATCAGAAGAGAAAAAAGCTTTCCTTAGGTAGTATTTCATTCAAATAACTTTTGAGGACAGTTGTCATTTGTGAAAGGAACCCTGATGTTTCTATGTTCTGAAATAATGGTTTACTTCCCTGTCAAACGTATATGGGGGTCTAAAACACCTATAGAGATGCCTGTGAATGAATGTTCTCAAAAATCTTGGAACTGAAAATCTCCCCCCAACCATCCCTGCCAAACAAAAACCCACACCAAAAAACAACAAACAAGCAAACAATCAAAAAGCCTACAAAAAGCAACCAAACAACCAAAACAAATACAAACCAACAAAAACAGCAAGGAATATGGCTGTAAAACTTATCTGCGTAGCTAAGGTAGTGTGAGGATTCCTCTGTCTGCTAGTGGACTTCAATACACAATACTTGGCTCAGTAAGCCACACCTGGGTTGGTTTCAAATGTTCAGTACTGTAACAACGCCTACTACAACACTGCATATACTGCTTATGTTTAAGAAGAAGAACCATGTGTTGATCACGGCTGTATCATGAAGAATCAGCCTAAAAAACTTTTCATTTTGAGTCAGTATCTAAATAATGTTAATTTTGCATTTGCACAAAATTCCAAAGGGCACCAGGAATTCAAAAAAAAAAAAAAAAAAAAAAGTTATTTTGTTATCTAAGAACACTGTTAAGCTTTTAAAAGCGACCGGTATAAACTGACCACCTAAATGCTTTCTGTTCCTATTTGTGCCCTTGTTCTCAGTGAAGATGTTTTCAGAAAAATAACATACTAGACCCTTCAGTATTCTTATTATCTACCTTCTTATTATCTAATTAGGCAAAGAAATGTAATGCAAACCACCAGGCATTTTTTTCCTTTCCACATTAACTTATTTGAGCTCTTCTTCCTAAGTAAGATTATCTTGCTCTGTAAATTTTAATTTATTGTTTCACCTGAAAGCAATCACCCTTGCCATCAATTCCCAGAGTAAAACATCTGCATTTTCAATTCAAACAGCCTATAAATGAAGAAATACAACAGGGAAACAGGATTATGTTCTCTTTCAGAATGTAGAGGTGTTTAACCAAGGCAGTATTTTGACATTAGTCAACCTGTTCTGCATTATGAATTAGCTTAGTTTTGAACAAAGATAATTAGTATACATTTCTCCTATTTAGTTCCCAAATTTCTTACCCTTCATATCTTCATTAATCCTTTTTCCTATACTAATTGAACTTTACATGGGTTACTTGAAACTTCTGAATTTTTTGACTGATAGCACTGGTGGCCTTCAAATGTTCCTGAAGAATGCATTTACACTACAGTTGTGGTTTTAAAGTTGTCTAAAAAAGCACATTTTATAATTCTACAGGGATGAACCCTTAATAAATTATTCCTACTAAGATCTTAAGGTTGCCTTGCATTTGAGTGGCTTAATGTTCTAAAGGTAAAGTTGATACACAGGACAATTCCTATCATAACAGAATAATCCAGGGAGTTAATTTTAAGAAATGATATGCATCAACAATTACATGTATATGTTAGATACAGGGCTGCAATTATCTCTGATTTACTAATTGTTTTGCAATTAAGCTTTTTTTATTTTGTGTGTGGACTGTGAGACAACAGGCAAAAACAGAAGTATATGTCCGAAGATTCACATTACAAGTGCTGGAGAGATTTCTTAAAAAACAGCATTTCCTTCTACAGTATGGAAGGCAAACTTCAACCTTTCACAAGAAATATACTAGCTAACTAAAGACCAGCTCATATCCACAGCAGCAGTGGTGACCATGTAAATCAACTGGTGCTAACACATGCTGAGATGCTGCTATTACTGTTGTGCATGCAAAATTGACGATAAGGACTATATTTAAATATACCATAATTTTAGGACAAAATTAAGGGAAACAGTCTCCAACTCTCGAATACAATGTCTTACAGCAACACTGCTAAATTTAACTATTGCTATATTCTACATGAAATGGTAGAAGTGGTAAGAACTAATATGTTTCATTTTTATCATTTATCAATATTGTTCTCTCCATACTCAATTATCCAGAAAAATGATAGAAATAAAATATAACAAGTAAGCTTTTTTTTTTTTTAAATCCCCACTAATATAATTTGCGAAACCTTACATAGCACACTAGGGGAAACAGAACTACTTTCAGTTATGAATATTACCCTCAGATAATAATGAAGTCCCTGGTGACTGGAAAAAGGGAAACATTACTCCTATTTTTAAGACAGGGAGAAAGGAAGACCCGGGGAACTACAGGCCGGTGAGCCTCACCTCTGTGCCTGGGAAGATCATGGAGCAGATCCTTCTAGAAGCTATGTTAAGGCGCATACGAGACAAAGAGGTGATTTGAGACAACCACAATGGCTTCACCAAGGGCAGATCGTGCCTGACCAATCTCTATGATGGAGTGATGGCTTTGGTGGAGGGGGAAGGGTGGTGGATGTCATCTACCCGGACGTCTGCAAGGCCTTTGACATGGTCCCTCACCACATCCTTCTCTCTAAGTTGGAGACGTGGATTTGAAGGACAGACGGTTCGATGGATTAGGAATTGGTTGGCTGGATGCAGCCAAAGGGTTGCGATCAATGGTTCTGTGTCAGGGTGGAGGCCAGTCACAAGCAGTGTCCTCAGGGGTCAGTCTTGGAACTGGTGCTTTTCAACATCTTCATCAGCGACATAGACGATGGCATTGAGTGCACCCTCAGCAAGTTTGCGGATAACACCAAGCCAAGCGGTGCAGTCGATACACTGGAAGGAAGGGAAGCCATCCAGAGGGACCTGGGTAGGCTGGAGAAGTGGGCCTATGAAAACCTAATGAGGTTCAATAAGGCCAAGTGCAGGGTGCTGCACTTGGGTTGGGGCAATCCCAGGTAATTATACAAATCTGGGGAAGATCTCCATGAGAGCAGGCCGGTGGAGATGGACTTGGGAGTCCTGGACATGAGCCAGCAGTGTGAGCTTGCAGCCTGGAAGGCCAGCTGTGTTCTGGGCTGCATTAAAAAGGGGTGGCCAGCAGGGAGAGGGAGGTGATTGTCCCCCTCTACTCAGCTCTTGTGAGGCCACATCTGGAGTACAGGCCTGGGGCCCCCAGTACAGGAAGGGCATGGAGATCTTGGAGCAGGTCCAGAGAAGGGCCACTAGTATGACCAGAGGGCTGGAGCACCTCTCCTATGAGGAAAGGTTGAGGGAACTGAGCTTGTTTAGCTAGGAGAAGAAAAGGCTCCAGGGAGACCTCATTGTGGCCTTCCAGTACTTGAAGAGAGTGTATAAAAAGGAGGGGCAATGGCTGTTTACGAGGGTGGATAGTGATAGGATAAGGGGGAACGGTTTTAAACTGAGACAGGGGAGGTTTAGGTTAGATATTAGGAAGAAGTTTTTCACACAGCGAGGGTGGTGACACACTGGAACAGGTTGCCCAAGGAGGTTGTGGATGCCCCATCCCTGGAGGCATTCAAGGCCAAGGCTGGATGCGGCTCTGGGCAGCCTGGTCTAGTGGTTGGCGACCCTGCATATAGCGAGGGGGGTTGAAACTCGATGATCATTGTGGTCCTTTTCTACCCAGGCCATTCGACAATTCTATGATTCTATGATGTGATAATATGTTCTGGGCTAGATGCAATAGATTATGGTTTTATAGAATAAGTGTCAGAAATATTTAGATGAGTGTTCACCTGTGCAAGACATGAAAATTATACAATCACAGATGCATTGCTCATCTCAACCAAAAATATTTTTTTAAACATTTGTTATCTACAATAAGGAATACTAGGAAATAGAATAATTAAATTGCTTTTGCGGATAACTGGTTTTGTGAAATATATCTATTTCTTCACTGTGGGTAATTTTAGATAACTTTTCTAGGGAAAAAAGGAAGAAATTACACTCTGTAACCTTACTATCTGCTCCTTTTACCAAAGTAAATCTGGAATCAGTTGAACTATTGTTTCAACTGAATGGTAGCATCAGGAGCGAAAAAACCTCACCCCACACAATTTAGTCCTCGAGGTGATTAGAGGGATGAACTGAAACAGTGCTCTGCAGCTCTTGTGGATGTGATCAAAACATGGTGTGTATGCATGCACGTCCCTTTCTCTCCTTCATGTTTACTTAGTTGCACACAAACACACTTACACCCTCAGAAGCACCAATTTTGAAAAAGAAATAAAGCAATTTGTTGTTTACTAATGTTTTCTATGCATTACCACAGTTGGGTGGTTTTCTCAAATGTCAGTTGAGTGCAAATATATGCAGAGAGAAGCAGTAGAAGGTACTTATAACTTATGCCAAGGTGGCTGACACTACAGTTTTCATTTCCTCTGAGTTCCTCACTGAGATGAAACATAAGATTGATCAGTGTTGCTTTGATGCTTCTAGAAATACTGAAGCATAGTATGATGTCTGACACAGAAGTGTGGATGAAGCAAAGTTGTGGAACTGAATTTCTCCGTGTGGAAAAAATAGCACCCATAGACATTCATTTATGCTTTCTGAATGTTTATGGAGATCAAACAAGGGATGTGAGCATGGTAAGGTTGTGGGTAGTATGTTTCAGCGGTGGCAACAGTAGGTCACCCCTGCTACTGCAGATTTTTATGAGCATGGCATGCAGGTTTTTATTCATTACTGGTAAAAATGCATAGCCAATGGCAGTGACTATGTTGTAAAATAATGTTTTGTAATTGAAAATTTGCTCTATCTAGTGTTATTGCTCTATCTAGTGTTATTATCCTCTTTGTATCTATTGTGGTTTCCATGGTAACAAAGAGGAGATATTACTTTTAGAGCAAGTTAAGTAGTTTTAGAAGCCATCCAGAACTATTGTGAGTGGCATTTTTCATGAGTATGTACTGATGATCCCAGGTGATATGAAACCTATGTTTGTCACATATTTCCTTCTCACTGCTGCTTTCTAAAGATAAATACAATGGAGACAATGCCATTGAGGTTATGCACAATTCTTTGACACTGAAACATCACAAAGTGCAACTAAGCCAATCACAGAATGGGTGATGTCACTGGGAAAGAAACTCACAGAATAGTTGTGCTACCCTATAACATATATACACATATACACCCTATATATACAGCTACTGCTGTACTGAAATTACTAGATCTTCATTTCAAGTTATGTATTTATGGTGTCAGACCTTACTACAACCTAATACTGAACACAGCAGTGCTTTAACCTACATGGAAGAGTGATTCTACAAGATGAATGCAAGCCTGAACTTCTACAGACCTGGATGATCTGTCTTCCAGTCACAACATAGCTTGTGCTGAATAGAAATAACTTTTTGCATTGCAAGTATTCACCAGCCAGCATTAGTCTAATGTCAAATAATAACTCAACAACAGATTTTAAGGATTGTGAATTTGTTTCATTTAAATGGAATAAAAACTTTTACAAGTGCTTCCAAGCAGGAAAAAAAGTGTCACCAAAAAAACAAAACAAAACAAAACAAACAAACAAACAAAAACATACATGAATAGCAAAACACAGAGCATGAGCAGGTCACCTACAAAGCTAATAACTTTTATGATGCTTTTACAGATTTTGGATCAGGGTCCATTCTGTCTGTGACTGGTGACCTGAGCATGGTGTTTTGTCTCTGAATGCCTATTAATTAATTAATTAACTAACCCTAATTAATTAATTAACTCTATACACATATGATCAGTCTTTTATTCAAGTTGTGAGAAATAATTGGGAAGTCCCACAACTAATGTGTATGTATTTATGAATACATTTCCACAATGCATGAGCGTAAAAAATATGACTCAGTGTGTCAAAGGGTTTCATATTGAAATTGGAATGTTGCCCCCCTCCAGACCAGAGAACATATTTCAGCTGTCAGTAGACTAATGACTTGCCAAGGAGAATACTCTCTCTGCCAAATGGATGTTAACGTTTATAAAATTGAGAAGGCAGTCACTAATCTAGGAGTAGGAAAATAAAAACTGCTTCCTGAATAAGGTCTGGATCAATAATATTTGCAAGATGGAAGCTGTGTGATACTACAGATTCTCTAAGAGCCTATACTTACACTAAGAGCTATATATAATGCTTCTCTAACCAGCATTGCAGTGTTCAGAGGAGCCCTGACTGAAGTTAACATGTTCAAAATTAATTTGCCACGGTAAAGAATTATTTCTGAGGTTAAGCTTAACTTCTGTTCTGACAGCGCATAGCAGCAATGAAAGAAACAGACTGGGAGGACTTTCGTTGGCACTTGCTTTTGTCAGGAGTAAGCAAACATAGATTGTTGCCACTTCTGAGTAAACTGGAGGTATCCTGCAAGGAGATACCTTTCAGCATTGCTTAACACAAGAAGATTCCTGGCTGTGAGAGACCTGTGGCTGTAAATCTGAATGCTGTTTTCATCATGAGGCACCAACAAGAACAGTTTCATCTCCCACAGCTATCCTGAAAGTGAAAAAAATGTGGTTTAAGAGAAATGTTCAGCCCATTTATGCTGATCTGTAACATACATCCTAAGTTTGTCACTGCCACTGTGAGACTGCCAGAGAGCTTAGATCCAGAACACTGAATGTCAGTGATAGTCAGAAACAGTGCAGGAGAGGTGCAAAATCTGAATGTGCATTAAGGGATTCAACGTAGTTCCATAGACTGCAGCTACTGAGAGTACATATTTCTAAGCTACTGCTCAGTTGTGCCTGCAACAGCACTGAATGTTTTACAAAGCTGTGAAATTTCTTGTTTTAACATACTTGACATATACTCAATATTAAAAAGATAATACTCAATTTTAAAAAAGGCATGTCAGTTGTCTGGAGAAGAAAACAGAGCTCTGAGGTCAAAACATCTTCCTCTTTGCTTTTGTTTTTAATATTGCTTTCAGAGTTGGATTTTCCCCGAGTAACAGAGCAAGGCTTCCACGTCTCTGAATTCTTTCAGAGCTGTCTCTTCTGATCCGTAAGTTATCCTTTTATTTCCTGTTCCCACCTCCTTCCCCAGCAACTAACTTCTGTATCTGTAGTAACAACAAAGTAGATGGCCTTTGTAGAGCATCAAGGATGGGCTCTGGAGGCAGGCCAGGAGAGTCACCTGAAATTTGAGGGAACTTCAGTCTGCTTCAGGAGAAAAGCATCCCTTGTCTTCTGGCTGAGCTGAGAGGATGATGTTATTGTAGTTTCAGCTCCCAGGTATTTCTATTTGCTTAATTTATTTCCATTACTGATACTCAGTATAATCTATGTTATTAAAATTTATCATTTTATCCCTTGAAGTCACTGCAGTGTTGTGTCAGGTGAAAAAATTCCTATGCTCTTACTTTGATTCAACACATTAAGATGGCTCAGATATCTATGACACTGTATTACTACGAAATTTAATTCCCCACCATTGTACTGCAATAGCTTTGGCACTGTATCTCTTATCTTGATTACACTGATTAACATTAGAATACATTTTTTTCATACCTTTCAACCTACGTAAGATGTCTTTGAGCATTATATGAACAAAATTTAAAGAACATATGCATACTGTCCTGATTGAAAATAGCTATTTAAAAATCACAATAGTAAACACATCTGCTTTCCACTTCCTAACCTCTTTTGTTTTATTGACAGTGGTAATAAGAGTTTCAGAGGTTATATTGCTGTACCACCCAACATTCTGTTCAAACAGTACTGTACAGTTTTAGGTGTTGGGCAGACATCAGGAAGCCAAACTCCTGCATTTCCCACACCCCTAAAGAGTATCTTTGTGTTATCCTCATCTATCCTATTTCATCTTCATTTCTTGGAGGAATATTGCATTAAATATTTGATAACTTCTGGTTTGGAGATACCTGTGGAGTGAACACTGTAATGTCTCTTGCATATGAACTTCCATGCCAGTCTAAACCAGTAATCCACTTCACTATTACATCTTTCAGTATACCTGTTTCAACTAGTTCAGGACATTTCCAATGGTGATCAATAGACAAATATAGAGCAGTGGAGTCAAATGAAATGATGTTCTCACTGTCCTCAATAATTAAAAATTAGCTTATAGATTCAGCTGAATGATTTCTATTCTCTCCAAATCATTCAGATCACAAGATCTCTCCTTTGCCAAAATCCTGAGTCTGACTTTGAATGCTGTTAAGGACCCTATTGATTTGTGGTTTTATATGTAGCATATATAGTATTTTTGACATGAAATGGTCAGTTTGAAATCAGCTTTTTTTTTTTTTTTTCCCCTGCAGAATATCACATAATTTTTTCTGATTTTTCTCTGCATGCTTTGGAGATAATTGTTTGCATTTGCAACATTTGTGGGCATAACATCTGCCTCAGAGTGAGCTGCTGTGTTCACTACTCAATGAAGCATTGAAGCATTTGAAATACAGGAACATCCCTCAGACATCGTTGCTAGTTAATGATTCTTCATGCTCTGAATGTTGCATCTCTTGCATCCCACATCTATTAATCTTAAAATGACATACCTTATATTATCAGTATTCTCAGAAAGAAAAAAAAAATAAAAGAAAAAACGCTATTGAGAGGAATCTTAAGAAAGCGTGTTTTCAAACAATAAAGCATCTTGATCATTCAAAAAAGAATTAAAAATGTTTAGAAAATTGCTCCCTCTGTGTTCCTCTGTAAATAGCAGACATTTAACTTGGAGCTAGTCATGGTTAATCAACCTTCATATACAGAACTCAAAAGTATCAACTGTCCTGCTGCTCTCTTCTGACTTTTTTTTTTTTTTTTTTAATCCACCCTGATGTCTGGACGTGTGGCAAACATTAGGTTAGTAGGCTGAATAACTAAACAGATGTGAATAAAAATCCATGATAAATTCAGTGTGCAGGAGGCATGCAACAAATCTAAAATGGTGCACTAGTGAATTTAGACCCAATTAAGAAAGAATTTACAATCTGGTCAAAATGTCAATGTAAATAAAAGATCAAGTTGCCCTCTTGGAAAGGATTAATACATTATTATAAGGGAACTTTTTAAAGAACAGATATTTCAAGCCAAATTTTCAAAAAACAATGTACTTAGATTTGTTTTGGCATTTGCTCAGTACTCCAGGTAAAACATTACCTCTTCTAACTTCTTTGTGCTATCTACAGTCAAGGCTCTTAAATAACAGGATATGTTTTAGTGATTAAGCTCTTTGTGTGACACACTGTATGGTAGTATAAAAAGAAAATGTGGGAGGTGTACTGCAGAGCTTCCCCATAGGATCTGACTAGCTTTTCTTTGTTAGATCCTAAATGCAAACTAAATGGAGCAATTCACCTTAAAGTCTGCCATCAATGAAAAAGGAAGAAAGAGAAGACAGTGTGGAAACTCTAGCACAGTGAGCTACCATTTCAGTACAAATGACTCCAATAGTTAGAGAAAAGTCAGGGTCTCAGTGCTGTTTGAATGGTGCAATACTCTGTTATAATGTTTACTTTGAATTAAAGATTTCCTCTCAGAATAGTACAAAAAGCTTCACCTCAACATATTTTATACTAATTCTAAGCCTCAAAAACCGATTAAGTCATGTAAAAATGGAAATACTAGGATTTTAAAAGCCTTTTATCTATATAAAAGAGGATCATAATGAATTCTGAATAAGACTAAGAAAGCTCTTACCAAGCGAAAACACAAATGTTAATTGTTTTAATTAAAAATACATTTAAATCACTTTTTTTTTTCCTAAGACCATGCAATACTAAAATAAAGTACTTATGTTCGTGTTTCAGTATACTAAAAAAGTACTAACAGACATAAAGCATGGGGTATTCCTATCAAGTTTTTGAAAATCTGCCCTTCCTTTATCTTCAGATTTTTGAAGTGCTTTAAAAATCAAAGACTATTGTAAAAGTATTCTTTTGTTGTTCTGAACAAAAAGAAAAATAGAATATTAAAAGAATATTGTATTTTGAAAATTCAAGGATCACATATAATTCCCAGAAATATCCTTTCCAAACTAAAATAAATTTGATATCTTTGGAATTTCTTCTGGACTCACTTAGATTTCAGCTCGCTAAAAACCGTTGCTGGAGATGGCACTAAGAACGCAGTAGGAACAGAAAATCCATAGCATATATATTCATTGAAATATATAAATAGCAAGCAAAAGAAGATATGATTTATCTAACTTCAAAACAATTGATTGATTTCTGCATAAAAAATAACTTCTGGTGTTGTATTTATTTTGTATTAAGGGACTTTCCTTGTTTGACAGTGCCTATTTCAACAGAAACCAAAATCATTTACATGTAATCCATCTGATTCAAAGCTCATAGAAATCAGTCTATCACAAACTTGTATGGATTTTGGATGAGGCTATGTATGAAAGAAGAAAATATTCCTGACCCTGGGAGAAATAAACTTGTTAAGCAGCACTGGAAAGCTTGCACATCTAGAGTAACTGTGACATGATTTACTGACAAAATTTAATATATATTTTGATAATGTGAAGCTGACTTATCAGCTACTGCACTACAAAATGAATATGAAGGTGAGATTTAACATCAGAAAGCTTGATCTAAAGTAATTATATTCACCAAGTGTAAGATAGTGGCCAATACTAGATTTATGAAGAATCAAACTTAAACTCATATTGCTGTTTCTGCTTATTCAAAAATTATTTGATTTCAATAGCATTACATTCACTTGGAGTGTTGCATACATCATTGTTAGTTAATGTTTCTACTTTTATAAGTCATAATTATTTAATATATATATCTATGAGGGTTTTATCACGGTTCGTTTCCAGCATGTTCATTATCTTCCGTCCACTGCTTTAATCAGCATTCTGGCAAAAAGCAGGGAATATTTTTGAACATAGCAGATATTCACTCTGCTGAAGATGCAGGGAAGTGTATGCTGTATTTTCATTCAGTTTAAATAGGAATGACTTAACATTAAACAATGAAGAAGCTGTATCGGGAAATGTCTTTGAGTATTACATTTTTATTTATTGCTTGTTAATTATGAATGCATTGAATCAAGCACTGAATTCTTCTTAAATTGTTGGCATTAGTACCCGGGTTTGCAGAAGGCTTCCCAAATAATCCGGAACAGAAATATGCAAACATAAACCACTTGCTATTTTGGAGATAAAAGCGTTGTAGGAAACCAACCTTCAGAATGCTGCTATCGAAATTGAGTGGAATAGAAGGCATTGTAATAAAATTGCCAAAGGGAGTAAGTTCTCAGGGCAAACCATGTACTGTTCAAATACTAAATCTTGTTTTGCATTCCAGCAAGCAGAAAAAAAGGGAGATGCAACAAAGAAAACAGACATCATCTTAGATTAGCCCAACGTAAATGAAAGAAAGAAAGAAAGCTGAAAATTGTAGAAGAGTTGATTTCACTACATGTTTATGTTAATAGGGTATTTGACTTTTGAATGCTTCATAAACCTTGTTATGTTCAGTGCTATTTGAGGTAGTAAAACAGCTGGAACTCTGCCAGAAGCTTTAATTGGAATCAGCTTAGCAGGAGCTGACAAGGTTTCCCAGTGTTTAGTTTCAAACTTATTATAAAAATGCAAAATTAAGTGCTATTTATTTTCTGTTCCTCTTTGGTGTACGCCCATAAAGGTGAGACATAGCTGTGCTAGAAAATGGAATCATTTTTTCTTGTATGCCCCAGGCCAATACTGTGAAGGGGGCAATGTGGGCACTGTCACTTATAATTAGATGCTTCCTCATGCAGGAGGCTGCAGAGACCCACCAGAGAACTCTCTGCTTTTGCACATCTTGATTATTGATTAGGCCAGCATGTCAGATGGCCATGATAACACTTCTCTTAGCTATATGTGAGTAGGCAATGGGATCAAAGTGCATCAACAAAAAAATGCCAGGAGAATACATTGTTTCCTTTACAGTAATGTGGGGTGCTACAGACTGGTACATCTATTCCTACAAAAGGAAGGAATTATTGTTTTATGGCACCTGCCCTGCAGGCTTCTCTGTACTATGAGGCCAGAGAGACAGAATTCAGTCCCAGGAAGCAACTGGCAATGTTTGAGCCTTTGAAACTGATTAAAAGCTTTGATCCAGGAGTATTAAAAAAAGATCATTCATTCATTATCTATAGCTACAAATTAATAGATTAAAAAAGTCTTTCTCCCTTCAGATTGTCTACATGATCTCTTGGAATTCTGCACTTGAAAAATGTAGGTCATACAGACATGTAACAAATACAGATAAATGACTTCTACCAAGGCTGTTAAGACAGGAATGAATCCCAGGATACCACTGCATTGTCAAGAGGCCAAAACTAGTCAAGAAAGTCACATCTGGCAAACGTAACTTTCAGAGTTTTAATATAAAATCTTCACCTTGAGAAACTTCTAGTTCGTGGAGGACTCCTCCCCTGCCTCCCCAGCCATTTTCAGTACACTGTTATTTACCATCAGTATTAAACCTAACCACAAACACCGCCATTGCATGAACTGCAGTTCCTGCCATTCCTTTCCAACTTCAGTCTTTAAATAGATAAGTGAATGTAAGAATAGTAAACAGCAAAACTCTTCTTTGTTTCACTAGTTGGTGATTAGTTTGAAATATCATAGCTAGTCGACATAGAGGTACTGACTGAGATGCAACAAGGGCCAACAGAGTATTTTGACAACCTTGCTCTCAGCCACAAGCTCAGATTTTATCAAGACCTGAATCAGAAGGATACATCTGTAATCTCAGACCCAGGAACACTTTGGAGTGCTCTGGCCTGAGGGTCTGAGGAAAAGCTAGAGCATCTGACAACTCATCACTAGCTTTGTGCTGCAGCCCAGCAAATATGTTTTTGACAATACCTGTAACAGGCCACAGGCTTTTACTGACCTAATAGTGCAGTGCTTCAGGACTTCTCTGGCTTGCTTTGACCTGAGCTGACTGTTATCTTGTTTTAGGTATCATTGCAGCAGTCTACTACTTGGGTCCCCGCTGTCTAAATTTTCTGTACTTTTTATGCATTGCACAGTGCAGTGCATGATATTAATTAAGAGAGAGAAATATTAAGTAGTGATTCTATGTAGACTGAACTTTCCAAGACTCTAGAATAAAAATACAATGTAAGAAAGTATAGCATAGGATGATACCAGAGGCTTCGGACTGTTTAAAAACAAATCTCCGCAGTAAGTCACTGCTCATTTAAAGGATGCAGTCCTGCAAGCCCGTTAAATCAGTTTTAGTATTAACAAGTGAATGAAAAAAGCAGGTGTAAGGTGAAATTCAGAACCAATGAAAAAAGCATGAGAAAGAAGATTCTGTTCAATAATTAAAAAAGAAATGCAAAAATTGAGCAGAGGAGCACCCACAGCATCATTTTCCTAATCCTCCTCTCAGAGGTCACCATGCTAAGGAATCACTGTACCTCACTCTCTGACTCTTGTTGAAGCCTGGTGTCCACTGAAAGGGGAATGCAACATCAGAGAAAAATGGAAGTTTGTGTGTAATACCTGTAGTGGCATTATTAATGAGATTTTTTCTTAACAATTAGGTAATTTGGACTATGAGTTTCACTTAAATTGCAAATAAAATTATAAATGTTTGTTGTGTTTGATTAGGCTGTTATTACTTTAATTAGAGCAACAATAAATTCTTGGCTCTACATGAAAGCTGTAATCCCTCTTTTGCTCAGAACAAGACTGAGTGTAATGGTGTGCATCAATACATGCACCTTGGTTTCTCTGGAAAGGAGCACACAAGTCTGAGAGACAAGGTCAATAAGATCTGTATTTGAGAACTGACAGATCCATATGATTATGTATTTATTATTCTTCTAATGTTAAAGACCATTCATTATCCATCCCAGCTGCTGCTCACTTCAATCCTGTATTTGCTGAGATTGCTAATTTTATATATTTAGTTGTATCTCAGGAATATCACCCTGCAGGAAAGTGATAAAGTCTAGTGAAATAAACTGCCTCCTGCCTTAATAAATTACTATCTGAACTAGTTGTATTGTAAATGAACTTCAGTCTACATCTAAAAATATCAGCAGATATCAGCAAGAGTGTCATTTGGTAACCTGTAGCTAATGAGACAGTGAAGCAAGTGACAAAAATAGATAAAATGCTTCTACCTTCTCCACAGGTATAGCTGAATGAGAAGATTTGCCCCAGTATTCTATTATTTCCTGAAACTCTATTCCCAAATTTCTGAGTAACTATAGTAATTCCACAAAGTGAAATAAAAACGGTTGCTTTCTTTTTGTGCTTTCTGACAGATGTCCAGACTGACTTTGATGTTAAAAAAAAAAATGTTTTCTAACAAAGCAAGGCTCACCATCTCTCCTTGTACTGCTATGGAGTTGGTAAATAATCAGTAACTGGGAGCCAGATTTTGTTTATGCAGTGTTTTCTTGCCTGGTGCAAAGACTTTTGGTCCATCCTTGCTAAAGAGCAGTGAAGGGATTATCTGGGACATAGCTGGGCCTATTGTTTTTCATTCTGGGGTGCACAATAAAGCTTATCTTGTGTGTTCAGCATGTGGCAGGAGTATGTTTCATGGTTACAGTCATACTTAATTTGGAAAGATCCTTCTTAGCATTAAGTGGAATCAAGAATGAACACAAGTTGCATCAGTAACTAATTCCATGCTACATAGCATCATTTCCAGAGTCTGCGAAGGTAAATGTTATTCATACACTCTTCCTCTGCAATATTATAAGTGCATTACAATGACAATGAACTTTCCTTTCCTTAGGTTCCAGAAAGGGTAGCATCAAATTAAGAAATAGTTTATCTGAAGGCCTAAGATCATTCTCCTGTTGCAAAGAAATCTGAAGACGGTGCTGCCCAACAGAGCAGCTGACAGGAGATTGGCAGACCCTGCCCAACCAGTGACTACCAGAGGACAGCAGGAGAGGTCAAACAGCAGGAACTGAATGAAGGAGAAACAAGCAGGAAACAGATTAGAAAATTAGCTTTGCACAAAGATGAGGAATACATTGAAAAATCTTTAAAGGTGCTGCAAAACAATGAATGAATTTGAGCTCTGCACATTTTAACTTCATATTTGCTTTTTCTTTTCTCCAATAGGGAAGTGAATGCATAATGGATATGCTTTCCTAAATATCTCCTCCCCCTTGCTGTTTTCACACAGCCAAATGCACTAAATGAAGCATATTACACTGATGGTAGAGCATCAGCAGGCTATAACATCTATCTATGCAGCCACTTTTCAGAAAACAGAAAAAGTTGGTGAACACAGAAAGTAACGTAATTCCTTATGTTCTATCAATATTTTAATGGGACTAGCTCGCTTCATTGGAATTCACAGTTGGACTAGATGATCTTAGAGGTCTTTTGCAGCCTTAATGGTTCTAGGATTCTGTGTGTAGTTTTGAACTGTCTATGTATGCATCGATTTTGCACTGTAGTACATTCATCTATTAAGAATATTACTTTTTTCCATGTATGTAGGTGTGATGTACAGCATGATCTTAAGTGTCCATATCATACAAGCCAGTTGAACCAACTTGCCCACATAGGGATGAAGATTAATTTGTGCATGTGTTTTTTTTTTGGTTTTTTTTTTTCAGATCTGTGGCAGCAGCCCCTGCAAAACCTGGAAACAGAAGCACTCAGAAGCTGATAGTAAGAAGCAATTGGACAAAGTGGGAAATACCAGGCAGTTTTCTCTTTCAGAAAGATGTATAATAGCTGTTACAGGGGAATCTGACCAAAATTCCATGTAAGCACCATATAATTTCTAAAGAATCTACAACTTGGTATGTGTTCACTCAGCAGAGGACAGAGAGAGAGGGAAAAAAGCAATGTTTGATCAAGATTACCTTGAAGACAAATGTGAGTATTTGCTGCAAGTACTACTGCTTTAAATCAACACTCATGTTTATAAACAGTAGTTAGAGCTCTTGACAGCTACTTTAATGCCTATGCCACTAAAAGTGGTGGTGAGACACTCTTGCCATATATTCTGTTACAGTACCGGGACTGCACTTTTGACACACTTTTGACTCCAGATGAAGCTTTTTTGCTTGCTCAGACTCACAAAACCTTAAAAACAATGTTGTGTTGCATGGATAACCAGGCTTTAGCAGTTCCAGTGTTGGAGCTAGGCTATAATGTCCTATACAAGAGAACTCTTCGCTACTCACCAGGGTTGTGAGCAGAGTGGAACAGCTCTACACAACCCCTCATTAGCCACATTGCAGATGCTATGGATGAGAAAATGCTTCTGAATTAATCTTATCATGTCTAAACTGACAAATCTGCATCTAAATCTAGGAGTTCTGCAATGTTTCAAAAGGTATTCCAATAGGTGATATTTTCTATGATCTCTATAAAGCTGAGTAAATCAGTCACATAGCCCAGGTATGAGAAAATGATCTAACCTTCATGTCATGCAAAATGCTACCCTGTGAGCTGCCCTGTGGTTTCTGAGAAATGTCTTGAGAACTCTTCTGTTTGCCCAGGGTTTTCTTACCATTCTCTACTTAGAAAAGAAGCTGTATGGGTGGCCGTGTCTGTGACAGAAATCTGATTGCTACCAGTGTGTGTGGGATATTTATTTTTGAAGCTATGAAGCTATGTCACACTAAAAAAACTCAGAGATGTTGAAGCTGTACTTTACCACAGGGATTATTTTGCTAAACATTAAAAGCAAAGCACATTAAAACAATTCAAGATGTTACTTCAAGGGAATTTGTATTTTTAAAATGAGTTTGCTTTCTCAGGGGAAAAAAAAAAAAAAAAAAAAAAAAGGAAAAGGAAATTTACACCCTGCTGAGTTTGTAACGTGAAAGTCACAGAAAGTGGATTCAATGTGTCATTTCAAGTATTGCTTAGCTGTTCACCATTTATTTACTGAATAATCTAGTTACTTGCCACTTCTGGCAGGATGAGACAAGAAACCTGCCAGGTGTTGATGTTTTCTGCCTTTCTTTGAAACTTCTGAGTAAAAAGAACAGCAAGAAGCTGAACTTATACATGGGACTGAAAAGTGTTCCCTTGACCCTAAACTCTGTGATCATTTAGAGAATGTAGTTGCTTCAGTGAACACTTTATTGCATGTATTTGTGAGTCAAAACCTTTTTTTTTTTTTTTCTTTCCACTTACATAGAGTAGAAAGATGTGATATACACTTAACAGGAGGTAATCTCTCTGAAATCCCACAAACTATGAATAGGTAGAGCAGCAGCTCATTACCTTCATTCTACAGAGCAAATTGTTGCTGTTAAATATGGATTTAGTCTGCCTCTTTCAGAAGAGCGAGAAAAGTGAAGTGGACAAGACACCTCTGTGTAAAAATGGGTAGATGTGAACTGCCAGTACTAGTTCCTTTTAATCCAGTGGAGAGAAGGTCCTGATAGACAGGAACAACTCTTAGGCATAGATTTTTTGAAGAAGGAATATTGCTGCCATTTTCTTGTCTGGACATACAACACAATGAAACATGAAGACAAGGTTGAATGTGTATATCAGCAAGGTTTTCTTACATTATGAGGGAAAATTGAAAGAGGGTTCAAAAACCAATCTATCTTTCTCTCTCTTATCACAGCAGTTATAGAGAGGCTATTTTTCTCTTTCATCTAGTTCAGCTGGGGTTTAATGTCTCTTTGCATCCTGCTGGAAAGAGGTTGAAATCCAAGTCACTTAAACCTGTCTAATCTTTGGCACTCTTCTCTACATTCCAGTAAATTCTAGTTCATCTTTAGTTCATCATATTGCAACAGAACTCATCAGAACTGGATTTTTTCAAAATATTGCTTATTTACTAGTAGCATAACTAAATAATCTTTGTATGGCTACCTGAGACTAGGATTTTCAGAAGGGTATAAATCCATTATTTATTTAGACTCCCTCAAAAGTCCCAGCCTGGAAAGTTAGCAGCATACAGGAAATATTAATAGCATAGATACGTCAGGAGTTTTACATAGTTGTATACAGGATTTATAAGCATTTAACTTAATCTCAGGAATTCTGAAGTTTAATATGGCTTAAGTGCTTTAATACTTTCTGAGGCAAAAATGTCACTCAGAAAATCAAGATGTTTCTTTCTGTGATCATTTTTCACCTTGGAAAACATTGTTAGTGCAGATCAAAACTTTTCGCATAAACATCTCTTTCATGTGTCTTCTGTGAACTTCAGACAGCCCTTTGCTGAAACAACCTTGTCTCTTTGTGAGGTAATTGTTATAACCCTCTGATGGGGCAGAATTATCTACTTTTTCTCAACAAATCTCATTATTTTAACAGATAGAGCAGTGTTTAATTGTCTCCACACTAATGACTCTTGCTAATCAAACACTTTCTAAAGCAATTGGCTGATTCTTTGATAAAAAATGAAAGGATCAGCAAGTCTTTGGGAGAAGTCAGCAGGTGTTACCAGTATACCTGTCTTGCAGGTTTTTATTGAGACTTTTCCTTGCCTTTTCTGAGATTTTGCTGAGACTTTTCCTTCCTGGACATTGATTTTACAAACACACATAAATATGCTTAAATTATTTTGCTAAACATCTGTTGAGGAGAGCACAAAGATATAAAACTCATTGGAAAAGTATCCGGGAAGACAAGTTTGGTTGGGGAATACCTATTAGTTGAATTTATGATGCTTTCCACATTTAGATTCAGTGATCTTTCAAGAAACTGGAGGCAGGATTCTTAGGAAGCCCAGTGGAGGCATCAAAGCCCAAATTCACAGCTGTAGGGCAGGAGTTGGCTGACACCCCAGGACTCATCACACTGAGAGTGGAGTCAGGGCTGAGTGTTAGGGGTCTCCCATGGACTGTTGCAGTTCTTCTGTTCTGAAGTAGTCAGTAGTTCTTAAGCTTCTTGCCATGAAGCTAATGTAAAACCCAGCTTAAATTTGGAGAAACTTAGTATTGGCCCAGAGGCTAAACACTTGCAAGCTCCTTTTTAAACAGAGCCATAAGCCTGTTATTTTCTATTAGTATGAGTTTTCTAACCCTAGGTATACTTCAGAATAGTACTTTGCAGTCTACTGCAATAACATGAAACTCATGCTCTGTGTGAATACAAAAAGCCAAATAACCAGGCACAATTTCCTCCAAGAAACCTTATTTTCCACATACTTCTATCAGAGCTTGCTAAACCTTGGATGAAAGGCTCTGCAATACTATTATATTATATTTGTACCATGCAGTATGTCAAGGCCCATGTTTGGCTCTGCATTTATGCTTCCCAAACACCGTCAATTGCACAGTCTAGCATGGAGGAAATAATTTATGATATCTGTGTTTAAAATTAGTGTATCTGCACATTCATTTCAAAAAACAAACACCATGAAAAAGAAGTAAAAAGTACTTTTGGAAGTAGTCCTAATCAAATTTAAGCTTTTGAATTTTATGACTGAAGCAATTTATGTAGGACCTGGGGAGGTTTATAGGTGATTTTTGGATTTACTTTTTTAATTCTTCCATGTGGATTTTAGTGAAGCTGCATTTTTGCATACTCCTTGTAGAACTTGTAGAACAGAAAGCAGCCTGCAAATCAAGTAACTCTAAAAAAGTTGTAATGTACTATCAGTATTCTCTCTGAATATAGGTTTTTCTTCTTTTACAAACTTATCCTGGAGCTCTTTTTGCAACCAGTGTTCTCCCAGTTTAGCTTTGATTCATCATTTTGCAAAACTTGTCCAATAATTTCATCATATAATAATTTTAAAGCAGTTAATACTGTTGATTTAGTCTCATAATCACAGCCACTCAAGTGTTTCACTACTACCAGTACAACTGTAATGTCCTTGTGAAATGGATGAATACTCTGGGCCCACACCACAAATGGGAAACAGCACACACTGTGCTGTGCACTGTGCACAGTGTACAATGTGCACTGATCATGTTGCAGTACTCCTTTGTTCACACTGATCTCACTGTACCTCCAGGTGAAGCACACTACTCACAGTACCAATGCAGGTACTTTGAGTCACAGAACCAGAAAGTTACTGTTTCCTATTTTATGACTTGGAGGAGCCGGGTGAAGCCAGGCTCCATATTTCTTTTATGCTTTTGTTCCTGAGTATAATTGGAATTGTCAGTTTGTAACCTATGATGTAGATGCAGTTGGAGATAGAGAAAAGAAAAACCTAGGTCTTAAAGACAGTACAACACTTAGTTCCCACTGAATTTTTAAGTGGAAATTAAGCACTTACATTCCTATGAGGATTAGGGTCTTTCTGACATAATCTAAATTCTAAAGGCTGATCAGGGAACTGGTTCCACATGCTAAATCTGAGGTTAATACTGTTGCCATCTGATCATCTTAATGATGTGTTTTTTCTTCCAGGCTGCTTTGGAAGAGGAACCTACAGATGAAAGGGCTTGTATGTTTTTGATTAAAAAAAAAATGATTCCAGTTTCTTGAGTGAAAGCATCTCCAGAAATGTTTGATGCCTCAACCACCTGTGAAGGAAAGCCTGAATGTTCTTCCCATCATCAGCCTAAGGCTAGTTTGGTAGGATTTGATCTGAACATCACAACAAACAGAAACAGAATAGCCAGTTGGAACAGCAGTGAAGCTGCATGCACTGTTTTACTGTGTCCACCCTTAAATGTACTTTTGTAGGACAGCAGCAGACCAAAGAATAGAGCATAAAATTCAAAAAACCCGAAACATATTTTCATTGATTTTATGTTAACTTCAAAATCACTTTCTCTGAAGTCTTTTTTCCTCTCTGAAGCCCATTCTGCAGATTCCTCTTACTGCAGCAAAACAAAATATATGAAACCTCCCTAAAAAAAAAAAAAAAAAAAAGACAAAATATTTTCTGCTAAAAAGGTATTTCCTGCTTCTTATTATAATAATTTATCCATGTGCTTTGGATTTGGTAAGACTGCCAGAGGAATGACCTTGTTCAGTACTTCAATTTATGTGTTCATCTTCAAGAATTTCAGTTGGTTTATGAGCCAGCAAATGTAAAATACAAGAACACATCTTAAAGCAAATGCATTTCTTTTATCGAATAAATAGAAAATTACAACTTCTTATATGGCAGAAGCTCTAAACTATGAGTATAATAAAATTAAACTGAAATTTCCAGTTTTATGCTATATTTTACTCTTGTCAGTGGAAAATCTAATAAGCATTGCTTTTGGTAGAAGGCATCTAAAAGAAAAGCAAATCAAACCAAACGAAAGTTAAGATATTTATTTATTTATTTATTTATTTACATGTTTTGTGCCATGTGAAGACTTTCATTATTGGCATTCTTTTATTGAAGGCAAAAATATTTCTGATACAGCTAAAGAAATGTACGCCTCATACAGCATCTTGAAATACACCTCAGTACAATCAAAGCCTGAGAAGAGGAAGACAGAATATAACAGGCTTTCTACATGCTAAAGGTACTACATAGAAAGTTCAGACTTGATCAGTATAAGTGTATAACTACATAACTATATGACTAACTTTAAGCAAGGTGAAAAATTCCTTGACACAGACTTATGCACCTTTCTGAATGGGGTAAATATATGAACCAGCCAAATCAGCAGAACAGATACCGTTCATGATAAATTTTGTACTACAAGATAGACAAGAGATATTTGGAACAATGTGGTAAAGAACACTTATAAATCACAGGACATATTGTATATACTGAACAACACATTGTCTGTGAATATTTTTAAAGCAGGAAAAATATTTTCCTTCCCTCTAAATATTGTTTTATGGGAATGTAGGGATGAAACATTTTTTACCTTCACTGATGTTGCCAGCATTATTTCCTTTCTCCCCCTGATCCCCATATTTTTGCCAAAGTATTAAATATTTTCTTTGTTTTTGTGAAACCTAGGATGGCATCTTTCAGTGTATAAGCCAAACATTAAATTTTGCCCTGTGCTACTTTCAGGAGAAATTTAGGATGATTAGAACATCTCCAGAGGAAGATATCTTTTTGTCACTAACAGTGATTTTCTTCCTAGCAATTCTGTTACAGAATCATAAATAATTTTAGTATAATGTATCATGAATTTGTGTTATTTTTAGAGGTAAATTGCAATTATATTCCACAGAACTGTAATATATTTTTCTGTAAGGACCTTGACAAATGAAATTCAAATTTTTGTATTACAGTGCATAGGAGGATGGTCTATTTATGTCAGAAAATAATAATAATAATTAAAAACAAAACAAAACAAAACAAAAAACAGAAGATCCAGCAGAAATTGAGAGAATCAGCTAACAGGACTGGAAAGAGACTCTGCAGAGTTTCTGAATATCAAACAAGTCCAAGCTGTCCTGTTGTTAAATAAGGCAGTGTTCAACAAAGAAGCCTCACATATCTGAAGGAGTTTCAAACATTTTGTTGTTCATAACAATGCTACTTAGGATAGAGAGGGTAGAATTTATTTGGGTTCTACATTTTAATGTGAAGCAGAATGCGACACGAGTGCTTCAGCGGGTATCATGCTTCCTATGAACAACATTTCACCATTGCTTAAGCAGTAAGTCATTCAAGCAAGAGAAAAAAGTTCCAGTCCTGAATTCCTTTTTGTTAATGCCAGTAGTTTTTGGGAAGAATGGCTTTCACACACAGTCAGCACCAATGTGGACACGTCTTCTGCGTACCTAAGAGATCCCATCTCTTTCAGATACACATTTTCAAGAAACCAGTAGATATAATATTGCAGAAAAGTCCAGATATCTGTTGGGATTGATGCTAAGTTGTGTGTATTTCAACAGAATTTAATCACAAGGACAGTTCAGAAGAACTAACAAATGAATCCTAATCTCTCTTTCTCTTTTCTTGCATTGCTTCGTACTAATAATGACTGTGCAGCTTGGTCTGCAAAAAGAACTAAGGAAGCTAAGAAAGCTGTGAAGCAATGAACATCCTCTGTCGTGCAAGAAAGAAGGTAATATCTGTCCCATGACAGCTCTTCCTGACCTTGCATCACCCACTAGATGAAATTTTCTTTGTGAATACTTTATCAGATTTGTAAGGGACATGATAACATAACTGTGATACCAATTTGAGGTACTTTTTTTCCACAGGAATTTATAAACTAGAGGTATAAAATGAAAGTAATTATTTAGCAGTGTCTAACAATTGTTTTAAACAAGAATAAAACTAAAGAAAGAAAGAAAGAAAAGAAAATTGGATTACTATTGATTTACTATGTTGAACTTCCAGATAAAGCCCAAACTAAATATCAGGTGTTTTAATCTGATATGCAGAAGATTTCTAGACTTGTAAACTTCTTCCTCCATTTTCCTTCCTAGCAAACTAACATGAGATAAGATAAATTTGTAATTTCTTTCTCGGAACAGTCATTGTCATGTTAGAAAGTAACCTGTAAAAATAGCAAATGTATTATAGAGCATCTTACACTTTGCTTATATGCATATTAGAGCTCTGGAACAGTAGAGGTTGCCAGAGTGGAAAACTGATTCCTTAAAATGACCTTATTCTTAAGCTCAAGTAGTCACTATACTCATTCTTGGCACCCCCTGGTCATACTCCATACTAAGGCATCTGGCTAGCTTTTCAGGGAAGTTTATGGATTGACTTTTAAGTGTAAATGATTTGATGCTGGAACTGACTGCTTGTCACACAGTTATCCTGGTAAAGTGGATGATCTAAGATTTCAGCCTAAAGGTGATACTGCAATAGCGGACTGTACAAATAATGAATGGTGATAATTAATCAGAAGAGTCTGAGCATGAAAAGTAACACTACAGAGTTCCCTCAGGTTCCCCTTCCTGACATGTAGAGTTCACCTTGAGGATGAATTGGCAGTTCATTCTCCATGCCCATGCAATTTCCAGTCTCCCTGAGAGGCTCTATTAGCAGCAATTGTGTTTGTAATTTGTAGACATGTCAATCATCCAATTTCATATAGGCCACTGAACAATTATTAGAATGCAACAATTTAGGTTACTACTGACCCAGGCTGAATTTCAGATGGTAATTTACATTTGAAAGACTCCATATGGTATTGCAAAGTCCCCAAGCCTGCAGTTTCCAACTGTTTATTTAATTCAGGTATGCTGATTAGTTTTTGTTCATACAGTCTACACAACTTAGCTTGTAGATGTGAACAGGTAAATATTATTGTTTTGACACTACACATGAGTAGTATAGTTTGCCAAATTAATTAGTGTGGCTTAGGACCATTAATCAAGAATATTGGTGATTTCAGAACGTTCAGTTTCTGTTGCTCTGTGTTTTAAGATTTGGGCCTTTCACTCTCAAACTTTGGAAATACTTCCATGAATGCTTTTGCCCTCAGTTTTGCTATGCTTCCTGGCCTGGCTGCCTGCCTAGTCACACCAACCTCGATGCTTGATCTTGTACCTGCAAGCCCTGGATAAACAGCTCTGCCAGCAATGGCACAGCATGTGTGTGAATTTACCCTTTGCGTGGCCTGGATGGTGGGCCTAGAGCCTGGAGTTTGCTTTTCAGAAGTTGTCTCTTGCATACTAATGAAGATTGTCTTTAGGTATGACAAACCTATAAGGTTCAGTGGTTCAAATCTGTGTGCATAGTTGACATATAGTTTAGATTATGGACTTTATTGCTTGCTATAGGCTTTAATCCTTCAGGAATCGCTGACATATTTGAATGTCTGGGATCATGGTGAGCACTGCTGACTGAATGCATTTGCCATCAATGATTTTTTTTGAAATTAATAAAGTGCACAACATCAGTCCTGATCTTTTTTCTAGTTAGAAAAAACCACAAGGGAGCAGCCTTTCTTAAGCTTTCTCAGTTCTTTTGGTTATCAACCAGAAAGAATAGAGAGGCAGAAACAAACAAATTAAATGGAATAAAAATTCCCACACATATTAGATATTTTAAGACTTGACAGTGGGCAACACATGAAGTTTTGGATCTTAGCGTGAGTGATAAATGCAGCTCAGGCCTTACTGACAGTGATGTGTTCACTTTGCTTTATTATTACAGTCAGCGTTCAGTCTTGCATGAAACACAGTGTGTTTGGCCCAGACCAACAAGAGCTAATCAGTATGCTGGGAATTAACTAGGAAATTAAATGCTTTGCTGCATTACACTGGGGGCTCAGAGAGTGAACTTTACAAAAGTGAGCCCCAAAAGTACTTAGGAAGAGCCTGCCTCCATCAAACCGTGAAGAGTCCAGATAGACAGGTCTAATTCATAAGTGTAATTCTGCTTTTGGGAACAGCAATGGGCTCTGCACTTCAGTAAATTGCAGGAAGGAGATATAAACTTCTCCCTCCCTGACCTCTTTGACTATTCTGAATCTTTATAAGTATTCAAAAGACATCAAACTTCATCAGATGATCAGTCCAAGCAGTCCATAATAAATCTGTACAGCCTGAACAGATGGAGTCAGCAAACTACTGGAAAGAAAGATCCTATTTTCATGCAAATGTCTTCAGAAAGGAAGAACAAGAAAATTGAAATATAGAGAAAATATGATATATTAGAAGAATAATGTCAGAAAAAAAAACATATTTCAAAGTTTTCTCAAGCTATCAGCAGCTGCTTAAGTTTGCTGAAAAGTTATAAGGTGAAATGAAATCCTTTCATATATGATTATTTTTATATTTTCAGGGTCTTTTTTTTTTTTTTTCCAGGTATTACCGAAGATAATGCACTGTATCCAGGCAGAAGCACTACAAAAAGATCAAACATTCCACTTCATCATCTACAAATACTTTGATGCTACCATAGGCAAGAAGAATAGAGGAAAAGAAGCAAAAGGACACTTTAAAATAGGATACAGAAAAGAAAGAGATTATACACTGAACTGCTATAAATTACTGCCGGTAAAGCTGAGAAATCCCAAAACACTAGAGATGTAGCAATCTGGTAATGCAAGTAGAGATTTAAACTTCATCGAACAACCTTACCTCCCCCCGTGTATTCTTGGAGAAATATACTCCCTGCTGTTCACATATTAGTTTCACGAGGAAGAGAAATGTGAGGGTGGCCAACAAATAAGCTATTCACAGTTATATGAGTATGATTTACCCAAGTGTGAATGCACTCATGGGAGAACTGACAGGCAAGCCCCAATTAGTTTACAAAAAATTATTTAAAAGCAACACCTCACAGTTGAGGTATAAGTAATCTCAAAGTCAGCTTTTATCTTTTTACTTTCTATCTCATGAATTTAGAGTTTTGCTTTTTTTAAACAGCAAGTGGATAATGATATCTCCAAATAATTTCCTTAATTATTCATTCAAATAGTAAATGCTAATTTCTTTCAGGCTGAGCACTTTCTCTGAGGTAAAGCATCACTGTTGTTGCTTCTCTTCATCCTCCTGCAACATAAGGATGTATCTTCTTCATTTTGTAGCATCTCAGTACTTCTTTGCATAAAGAGGTGGG
The DNA here is from genome assembly GCF_016699485.2 of Gallus gallus. Taxonomy (NCBI): domain Eukaryota; kingdom Metazoa; phylum Chordata; class Aves; order Galliformes; family Phasianidae; genus Gallus; species Gallus gallus. The sequence continues at coordinate 95,770,205 of NC_052533.1, read as the reverse complement.
TATCAAACAATGAAGACATTATACAACTTGCCATTTAGGCTTCATTAAGAAAAAAAAGAAGCTTTAGAAGAGAACACATTTTGTTGAAATTACTTGGTCAACAGGAACATTAAAAAAAAAAAAAAAAAAACAGTCTTTTGGACAACTGTCTCAACTTCTGCACATTTCTTGTACCATGTTGAAATTGTTGAAACTTTGACCTTAAGGGACAGTGGTAGAGAGCCTGATAATTTCAGCTTGTAATGAAGGGAGACAAATTCAATGAACCCCTACCCTCAATCACACGTAGGAAGTGTAAAAAGATCTGCATGTAAATGAGCGTTTCACACGCTGTCTTAATATACCATAATATTCTCAGGCTGTTATTCCATGGATATCCTGATTTTTAATAATGCAATCGTTTTAATAGCTGTCTGTTATTTCTTCCAAACTAAGTAAGACTATACAAAACCAATGTGTTTTAGATGGAAGAAACAGGGAATTTTGGTCCCCTTATTCTATTTTTTTTTCTAAGTAAATATAGTGTTTCTTCAAGTTACTTTAACAAAAAGCCAAAGATAATGTTGACCAAGTCTGAAAATGCCAATTAAAGAGTACCGCAGGGCCAGTTTCATGAAGTGTTGAGTTCCTCCATCTTCCACTGGACAGTGATCAGTAGGAAGGCAGAATGTAGAAGAGTGAACATTTTTTTTTTTACATTTTTAAAGGCAAGGTATTCTATCATTCTTTCCTTGCATTAGTCTTAAGAAGATAAAAAGAACCAATAGAGGAAATGAGGTTATAATTTAAATAATTGATTACGGGATTTAAGATATTCCATTTTGACACAGAAACCAGATTTAATGACAACACTCTCACTGGAAGGCTACGATCTTAAAATGATTAGTGCCTTGCATCAGTAGCCTCTGATGAAACCTTAAATAAAATAGCTTTTAAATAAGTAGCCAGTTATAGAATTGTGGTAATAATTCTTCATAGAATATCCTGAGTTGAAATGGACCCAAAAGGATCATTGAATCCAACTCCTGGCTACACACAGGACCACCCAAAATTCAAACCCTATGTCTGGAAGCAGTACCCAAGTGCTCCTTGAACTCCAACACTTGGGGCTGTGCCCACTGCCCTGGGCAGCCCATTCCATGCTCACCGCCCTCTGGTGCAACACCTGTCCCTAACACCCAGCTGCCTCTCCCCTGACACAGCTCCATGCCATTCCCTTGGACCCTGTCATTGTCACCAGAGAGCAAAGCTCAGCACTGCCCTGTGAGGAGCTGCATCCACCATGAGGCCTCCCCTCAGCTCCTCTGCTCTGCACTGAGCAAACACAGGTACCTCAACGGATGCGGTATCCAAACTGCATGCAGTGCTGGAGTAGAGGCAGTGCAGTGTAGAGCAGAACAGGATAACCCTTCCCCTCACCCTGTGGCAGTGCTGGGCCTGATGCCCCCTCAGGGTGCGGTTGTCCCTTTGGGCTTCCAGGGCATACTGCTGACTCATGTTCAACTTGCCAACAAGAAGAACACCCAGATCCCTTTCCACGAGGCTGTTCTCCAGACTCTCCTCCCACAGTCTGTATACAGACTGCCCCATGCAAAGTGAAAAATCCAGCACTTGGTCTTGTTAAACTTCATGTGGTTGATGACTGTTCTGCTGTCTAATTTTTCAAGATATCTTGCAAGCTCTCTCTGTCCTCAAGGAAATCAACAGCTCTTCTCAGTTTAGTGTTGTCTGCAAATGTACTTAGTGCACATTCAAATCCTGCAACCAGATCTTTTATGAAAACATTAGAGAACTGATGCTAAAATGAAGCTTTGTGGAATTCCTTTAGTGACTGGAAGTTATAAGGAATTTCTGAAGTGATATGGATATGGCAAAGATGATAGTCCTGCATGTTGAGTCTCTTTGTCCGCTTTTTTTTTTTTTTTAATTAAAAAGAAATCAAGAATTTGATGATAGAAAGATGCAATCCAAGGTGTTTTTTTCAGTTTTCATATTCAGTAACTGCAAACTGCAGGATTATGTTTGTGACAAATCAGTTTTGAGTAACCTTTCAAAGACATGACAAAAACTCAGCCTTCCCTTTATTGCCTCCAGCAATACCACCTTGTGCTCTGATCTCCCTAGATTTTACATGCTATGGTAGGCAGGTTGCGTGCTCGACTGGCAAACTCCAAGGGAAACTGATGCACTGATAGTGACTGTGTTCAGTGCTCTGCAGTTACCACCATCCCTGTTCAACACACTGCCTGTCACCTGATACATCTCTGGTGAACACTGACTTCTGGAATAAAGGCTGCAAGTCAAAGCATTTAATCACCCAAACTCTCATAAGGATCTGACATCAGGGAGAATGCCTGTCTTAATGCAGTGTTGATTTGCATTCTTCCTGCAGCTATGTTCAGAGGCAGAATGCTAAAGTTCTTATTTGAAGCTCATGTCTTGTGTGCTCTACTACATCATATTTGGTTTTCTGATTTATGCAGTAGAAGCTGGGAGAAAGAGTTGCTCATGAATACACTTCAGTTTCTTCAAGTGTTTGGAATTAGCTTATGATTTAATATTTATAAAGTATTGCAAAATCTCTGTGACAAATGCTATAAAATGCACTTTGAGGGTCAATTTCAGGTTTGCAATGACAAGTCGTTCCAGAAAACAGCTTAGAGAGACAGTAAATCTAATTTTGAAGGATAAATGCAATTAGTATAATTTGTTAAAGGGACTCCTAGGGCAACCTGCAGATAAGAATGATACACCAGCAGAGCTAAAAGATATACAACAGGTTTACAAAAGCATAGGCTCCTGTGGCATGCTCGGAGTCTCATAATCTCATAAAATTGAGACTCATCTATGAATTATTTGTAAGTAGCAAAATGGTAGGGGTTTTTGATTTGTTGTTTTTTTATTGTAGTTATTTGATTGTTTTGAGAAAGATACTAAATGATGATCAAGAAAGTTAACTCAACTTTAACATCTAATAATCATCATCCACACAAGAAGAACTTGCCATGTTGCTAAAGAAAATTGCTATTTTCAAACACAGCAGCCAATAATTGCAGTACATTTCTATTCTCCATATCTCTGATTACCAATGTCTTCAGATACCTTCACATGTCATTTTACAGCTGCAGCTATAGCTAAGTTGCAGGTAAACCATAGCTTAGTGGCTTCTGACGAGCATTCTAGTAAAGACTGACTATTTGTCTTTGAATGGCTGACAACATTTAGTTTTACTCAAGTAGGAGCAAACAAATATTTTATAATGCCTCTTTAAAAAGAGATGAATATAGTATACAAAAATTATTTTGAATTGTACACTAGGGAGATTACTGAGTCTGTGACAGACTCTAGAGCCATCATTTTCACTTCTTCTGAAAGGGACACCCATGAAAACAGTTAAGTTCTACAGACATTAATAGTCTTTATTATTAATAGTCTTCAATTAATAGTCTTCAAAGAAGTAGCAAAAAAATCTACAGATCAAACCAAACTAAACCAAAACCAACATAACACAAACAAAAATTAAAAATAGGTACCAGAAGAAAACAAGTGAAAAACTAAACTCAGGTGTAGAGTGAAAAGAAGGGAAATCAATGGAAGATCATCACAATGCAAAGGCACTGTGTTTTTGGGTGACATCACACATTTGTAAAGCATGAGGAGTCCTGTTCAAACCTGAACTCATAATGGATATGTATTTCTGAAGGGTGTTGTGACACATCCTCTTATGCTGCTTATACTGCTGTTTCTCAGAGCTTCTTTTTCTGATTGAGCTGGAGGGCTTCTCGACAAGATTACCAAAATGTGAGAAATGGCTAAATAAGAGAAGAAGCTTCCATCTGAAAATAATGAGCAGACCACAGCACAGATGTGAAGGAATTTGGACTGGCAGGGAGTAGGACTGGTTGCTTACTGCATCTTCCCTGACAGGAGTACTGTGTAGGAAAGGACACAGTAACGCTAAGATGCAGGTGAGCTTAGCAGTCTGCAGTGTGTGGTTTAGCTGTGCCACTCCTTGCCAGAAGATGTTGCAGTTATTTAAGTCTACATGGATCCCAAGGAAAGCTGGTGAAGGTCGTGGAAAACAAATTCTCAAGGGATTTCTAAATATAAATAGAAGTCATGTCTGGCTCAGGAATTACTTGTGCTGCAAAATAGTTTGAAGGCTTGGCAATGACCTCAGGGAAAATTATATGCTAACTCTGCTCTTATACTCTGGTCAGGGACTAATTTTCCTTTCCAAGGGATGTAGACAGGACTGAAGAGACTTGGTCAGATCAAAGATTACTCAAGTTTTGGCATGCAGATAGGAAGAAGACACATCCTAGGTTCTGCCTGAGTTGTTCAGGCTTGCCTTGCTGATTTGAACACAGTTATAAGCAGTGACAGCACAAGACAGCAGTGAGGCATCAAATGATTAATAGATGTTGCATGATACCAGAAGGAAAGGAACAACAAAGAAAGTACCTGCAGTGAAAAAATTGGCAGTTGAAAGCTTCATGAGTGTTGAAACTCCCCAGAAATGCGTGAGTTTTAAACAGCATTTCACTCTGCCTCTAGAAGCAATGGATGTAAGCAAAAGGTAGAGAGAGATTCAGGAGGTAGTCTTTCTAACAACAGCTATCTCTGGAGCTCTTGATGTGGCTAACAGCTTCCACTTAAGCCATGTAGAATAGACTGACTGACTGTAAAACTGATACAAATATCCACAGATTCCTGCATTCTACAGGAACATTAAATTGATGAAGATGGTAAGAGGCTTTTTTTTTTTTTTTAACTGCATGGGGAAATGATGAAACCATGTATACCTTCAGTACTGAATGGAGGCTGAACAGTCATTTTTGTAGCCTAGAAGAGTCTAAGATCTAATGTTAATTAGCTAATGTTAATGTTTTTGTAGACAAAAAAGTCAATGTTTCACCCAAAGATAAGAAGGCTGCCATGGCACAATGATTCATTTTAAACTAAACTTTATCAGACAGTAAAAAAAGGTTGCCAAACTCATCCAATCAGAAATGGAAGGTGAAAAGCACAAGGAAGGTTGAACAAGTAAATCTCGGTGCTTATTTTTATTAACTCTAAGGGTAAACTAGACACACAGGCATATAACAAATTAGAAGACAAATTTGAACACTGTCAAGAAAAATGAATACATTCTTATGTTAAAAGCATGCCTACATGGGGTCTTTCAGATGTGAGCCAACAGGTAGTAAGAATGTAAATAATCTGATGGACTTAATAGAACAGGGCTGAAACACAGTAAAAACAATTCCAAAATATAGTTGAGAATCCCCCAAAGTGTGTATTAATATATACTGATACAAAATAGTCCAAAGTGTTGCCTATTTATTAAGAAATATTCAATGCCATTATACTCAAATGCATGGGGAAGCCTCGGTCATTCCAATAAAATATTTATATTTAGCTTAAATGTGTTGTAATTACTGATGTTTTGGGTCAGATGAAACTGATCATATGTGATTTATTGCCCCTACTGAAAAATAAATCTAAGCATGCTGTCCCAACAACCACATTTTGTACAGCATTTGACAAAAGTTTAACAGATCAAGAGACTAGAAATATCTGTTGTCCATCTTGATCTGAAAAAGATGCCCTGTCTGATATGAGACAAAAATGTGTCCACTGAGGTCCAGAATTAGCACTAAATGTGGGACTGTAAAGTAAATATTGAAAAGTATTATCAACCTTCTCTGTCTGTGTCATCAAAGCTGAGAATGTAGAATGCTTTATTGAACCAAACATTTTGCTGTTAAGTGTCTGCAAGAGATAACAATCACCTTTGCCTATACGACTGGCCTTAAACACGACCAAGTGAATTTCCTGCAATTCTGCTAATGCTTTAACAGAATTTCATTGACCCAGGTAAAAGACAGGCTGTCTTGAAGATTAATACTTTTAGAAAATGTATTTCATTTAATTAGAATGCTTTCAAGCCATCAATTATATCAAAATAGTTTTTAGGAGTCACTCAAAATTAACTTTACAGGAAAATGGATTATTCACTTCTGAAGTGACAGCAAGGAGCACAATGCCAGAGGTGGGTCATGGCTGCTACCTGAGAGAATTTGCATCAATATGTAGGGCTATTAACCCTACAGAAATAGGGTTTGAATCTAGAAAACTTTGGAAACTGCTGCTTTTCAGGATGAGTAGTTCTTACACTGTTTCTAGGTGGGAGCTCTAAGTCAGAGTAGGAACAGTCCTATATTTCTTGCACTGCTGTTGTTTCCTTTTCAAAATAAATCCTTATCTTAGAATTTCAGAATTCAATCATTTTTGTTTCCATTGAGAGGAGCTTTGTCATGGGATAAAGATTTAACCCCTGGACACTGTGCATTTTAATCAGTTTAAATCTTCATGTGAGAAGAGACATTTGACAACCAATGGATTTTAATAAACCTTGGGAGAAAATTGCATTAAGGACAAGCAGTAATACTTTTTTGTTGTTTCCTTCTTTGCTACTACTGGCTTTCTATTTCATTATTATGAATCTTAGCATGAGCCCCAGATTATTTTTTTTTTCACTAGCATTCATTTGCTCTTGATGATTTTTTCTCACATGAAGCTCTAATCCTCTGTTTGTGACAACATAATCATTTCCACAGCAGCTAATTGCAATATTTGTAACCGCTGATTGAAACTACAGGTGGGGTTATGTAGCCAAGATCTACTGAATTAAAAGCAAATCAAGTCCTAGACAAGCAAAAATACATGATAGAAAGCAGAGCTGTTCTGCAAATTGTGTGTGCAAAGCAAGTCTTTTTAATGTAAACAATGACAACATTTTTATGTAGACACGCTCTGCCAGTGGAAGATTACTATATACAGAGGCTTTAATAACTTGGTTTCCCTTACCATGCTTTCCCTCTAGGAACAAATTTTAGGGTGAATAGAATTATGGTTTCTTTTTCTAGAGCCACAGAAAAGGAAATCATCAGCCAACTAATGTTTCTGCCAGTCTGATCTCTCTTCATGAATGACTAGAGAATGGAACAAAGCAGAGAATTTTACTTTTATCAGCTACTAAATGTTTGTGTAGACACAGGGAGAACAAAGGAATTATCAAATACTGGAAAACTGAGGGAGGAGGTATTTGTAATTTGTCCTGGACCAAGGAAGCCATTCAGCGGCACTGTCCCAGATCCAAAGTAGCAAGTGGTTGTGTCTTACCCATACTTCCCACCTTCCCCACTGTACTGATGTACTTTAATTGTCCTTTTGCATCCATCCAGGCAATGCTGAATTGAATCAAGAAAAATGAAGGACACATCCTATTATCCAGATTTTTAACACAGGCATGTAGAAGTACTTTCCATGTTGTTTCTAAAGCTGTACTCACAGCACTTTGTTGATGTCTTTTGTGTATCACAGACTGGAATTTTTGAATCAGAAATGGATGGGATAATGATGAAGAAAAACATTTCAGAGACAGTAGGAGTGGCCATTTTAGCACTGAGCACAGAGGTGGACTTCACACATCTGTGAAGCTCTTCTTCAGTGGAGTGTGTTTTCATCCTTCGGATCGCATGAATACTGCTATAACCAGCAGGAAAGATTAAAAAGCCCAGTGACAATCTAACCCCAAGTGAAAAAGTACAGAGTACAAGAGTACAGGCATCAAAACAGTTAGATTAGGCTTAGATAAAACAGAAAGCAAATAGCAAAAACTATGCTTTTATTCAACCTCTGTCTTGAACCTAATTCAAGCTATATTTCTTTGAGGACTGAAAGTACTTAGTCAGATCTTTAACACAAATTTCAGATGGAGAGTAGTTCTAATGTCAGGTTTTGTGCTGTGGAAAAGTAGAAAATTTATTATTATTAACTAATATTTTTGTGACCTTTCACTTTCAACTAGAAAATAATGATCTGTTTTAGGAATTTGTTCTCACATGGAAGCTTGAAAATATGAACAGGCTCATGGTAAAATCAACTTGAAATTGACAAAGGAATTTTTCCTCCAACTTTTATTTAAGTGGGCTTTACCCTTATGAAAATCACCTTTAAGTCAATGCTATTGATTATGCTTCAAAACTCCTTACTGTGACAGTTTGAAGTGAATTGGCAGGCTCTCAGACTTTGCTTTAGATCGCATTTGTCAGTACTGTAATTTAAAACATATTTTTTAAAAACATAGTTTTGAAGATTCATTTGCCTCCATTTATAAGATTTCAGTCATTCATCAAATATGTGTTGCTTTCAGGGACATTATGTTTTTTTTTGTTTGTTTGTTTGTTTGTTTTTTGGTGGTGTAAATAACCCAGTTCTGTTCCAAGCCAATACATGGAGAAATGTAAATAGACACTATAAAAACTTCTAAGGAAAATGTGCAGATACACCTGTACTGATCAATTTAAATAAGTCTGTGCCCCAGTTCTGCATTTACTTCCAGGGAATATTCATTGAGTGATCATGATGATCAGTTAAAAATGATTTACAGTCTCAGTTACATAATCTTTTGAAATTATTTTGCCATTCACATGGAAAAGAATTTTTTTATACTGGGAGTTGAGAACTTGTTTGATGATAGAAGAAATACTTTTCAAGAGAATGGAAAAGGTTAAGTATTGAGTACATAGCAGAAAATCATTTGAAATTGTAATTGTGAAGCAAGAGCAGTTGCCTTTGCTCCATAATAGAAGAAATCAGCTGTGAGTAATCAAATATAAAAGTAAAACAAAACAAAACAAGCAGAATTGCTGTGGACAAAGATGTGGATTACGTGCTTCAAGTGTTTTTCTGTCTGCTTATCAAAAAATGCTCAGAAGTAACATTGAAATGGTTACTGTCAGGCTGTGATAATCTTCACAGAACAATAAATTAAGTGACATATTTTGCTTGAATAAATTGTAATGTATTCTTTTGTTGAAAATTCTTTTACTGATAATGTTTTCCAGCCTGATCACTGTTGGAGGCTGCAGGGCTGCAGACAGTGTTCTGTGATCACAAAGGACTTGCCAGCAAGTCACTTTAAGTCCTGTTTTTGCCTGGCCTCACTCTAGTTATTCCTTCTGGTGGCTCTTCTGGTGGGATGAGGAGTCTGCAGAAGCATTCCCTTTTCCACTCCCACCCCCTGAATCCCACTTCTTTATCTTGCCTAATAGTGCTAGTGCTGGAACATATTGCCCAGAGATGTGGTGGATGCTCTGTCCCTGGAGACATTCAAGATTTGTGATTGTTAGAGTCTAAAAACTCTGATGTCGTATCATACAAGAGTCCCAGACAGAAATTGCTCTATCAAGAATTCTCAAGGGTTATTTCCGTAGTGATCCCTTGGTGACTTTTAAAACTTATCAAGGTCACACTGAGCATCTGCTGCTGGTCAGCCTAGGGTTTAGTGTTGTGTTTGTGGTCTTTATTTTTGTGGTCCACTGAACTGCGACAGCCAACTGCTAAAGTAAGTGCACAAAATGGTTTGTCCTTAAGCCCAAGTAAAGAACTTAGGATAGGCAGCAGTGAGATCAACTGATGATTCCCTTGTAAAATGCCAGTGTCAACACGGGTAAGAAGTGCCATAAAAGTCCAAGTTCAACATTTAAATTGCTTTTGGTGAAAAATTGTATCAGTACAGTCCTCAAAATTAGGTGATAAAAATGCAAAAGTCTACATGAGTAAAAAATAGCCTGTGTTTGTTGTGATATGTGCTCTTACATGAATAAAAAATAGCCTGTGTTTGTTGTGATATGTGCTCTTACATGAATAAAAAATAGCCTGTGTTTGTTGTGATATGTGTTTGATTTGTGTGATTTCACCAGATTGAACACTGACTGGTTAAATGCCTACCACAATATCAATATTTGTATAAACTGGTATTTCCTATGCTCTGAAGTGCAGGGCTGGGAGATGAACTGCTTGCTCTCAGCCTAAATAACAGTCAGATGATCGATTACATACCTAATTTAATCAGCCCCTTTGCTAAGTGCTACTTGGAAACAGAAGTATGTTTTGAACAAAGAGAAAAAAGCAGATAACTGAATAACTGTGTCCAGCTATATTTTATATTAAACAAAGTGCAATTATTTCTTCCATTCCTCTAAATGGTGTAGAGATAGGCAGATTTAATTTATTGGACAGATTACTGAACAGATTATATTATTGGACAGATTTAATTTATTTAACTACAAGCAGATAAAATGGCAAGGCAGAGAAAAATAACGTGAACAAATATAAAAGCATTCAGACTAGGATTAATCAGTTGTTCGGAATGCCCCTGAGACAATCCATCATGTTAGACAACTCATTCAACTCTTAAGAGCTCTACTGTCATTATGATGAGAGCTGAACAGATTACGATAACAAAAAATTTTACTAATGAGTTTAGTCTCTTCAGATCAAGAATTGCCTGTGGAATGATTCTTGAATTTATAATTTTGATTTTACTCGGAGGTGTTGTTTTCTTTCTTCTTCTTGACTACTATTATTATACTATGAAGAAAATGCTATGAATATTTTAGATTCAAGATTGGAATTTGGACTTGTATTATTAGTTGCAGTTATTCATATACACTCAGAATCCAAGTTTGACTGTTTGTTTGTTACAGTTTCCCTCATGAAGAGACTTATTACTAGAAAGGCCAAAGAATAGAAGGTGCATTTCAAATTGTTAACATCTGTCTGGACTACAAGATATTTTGTCATATGCAATTTCTAAAATCAGCATGTTAGTGTAGGATTTTAATGGCTGTGTTTCAGGTTGTAGAATTATTTTATTTTTGCTACCTTGTGAGGGGAGGGTCAAATCTCTACTTTTCTAATAGCTGTATTCTAGGTTTCCACACAAGGATTGGGTGGAAAAAGAATCTCCCGACACATAAATAGTAAAATGTAAAATAGTATATATGGTTTATGACAACTCTGATGTAAGTATTTGAATGTACAGCTTCAAAAGTGGTAATGAAGTGGAGGGCACGCAGATTTTCATGGCAACCACAATATGGGAGAAAATAGCTTTTGAAACTTGAGCAAATATTAGTGTACAGCATTCATTCTCCTGTACTTGAAAAAATAAGTAAGAAGCTAAAGACAAAAATGAATGAAGAATGAAAAGTATTATTTACTCCAAAAAAGAAGATTCCTTTGCATTTTTTTCCCCAGAAATCCAGCTACTTGGAAATTAGTCCACCTTTTCTATCTCTTCTCCATTCAAGTTTTAAATGGCATTCTGCATCCTTCTTCAATTTCTTTTGGAACTGTTGCTTCTTAGACTCTTTCACTTCTTTCCCTAACTCAGAAAACATGCATACTTTTCAGAATGTGTCTAGTGTCATTTCAACTGTGTTTGTCATTCACTCTGCTTACTTTCAGAGTATTTACAAAGTGTTCTTCTTTTTTCTGTTAGATTTTAAGTATCTCTGTCTAGCTGGTTATGTGATAGACCTTTTTTTTTTCTTTTTTTTTTCTGTTAATTATTGTAATTTCTTTGTGTGTGTGTGTGTATGTGCGTGTGCGTGTGCGTGTGAAATGGAGCTCTAAAACAGTTTTGTATCTGTACAGCAGCAGCACCTGTTCACTTACAAACACCAGAGAGAACTTCCATTTGCGATAGGGGAAAAACTGCAAGAGAGAGAGATGCAGAGAGGGAGACAGAGAGAAAGAGAGAGAGAAGAGAGAAATATAGTTAAACTAGCGGGAATAAATGAACATGAAAGATTTCTTGAGCTTCTGAATTTTTATCCTGCAAATGAATTGCAGCTGTGTGAATGCATACATCTGGTGGCAGATTTTCTCCTTTAGCCTAGCTCATTCTACATGCTAAGTGCAAGCTAGTGGAAAAGAAAGAAAATTGCAAATATTTATTGTCAGGACTGCAGTAAAGGAAGATAGAAAGAGGAGTACTGCCGAGAAGAAGCCAGGAAGAGGAAGGATATGTATAGAAGAGTGTATTTTACAAGATTCAGATATGTAGGGGGCATATTAAAATAAGAAAAAAAAAACACAAATTAGAAACTTAGTGGGGAACAAAGCTTGTTAAGTATTATGAAATTAAGACTATCCTCCTTTCATTTGTATTTTATGGAAAAAAAAAAAAGAATTTCAGCAAGCCGACATTTTCATTTCTCCATGAGATTGCTATGCTCTTTTATCTGGGATTGTAATAGAAGTTACATTTTACATTCCCTTTATATTTTGGCAGGGAGCGGACACTTTGTTATTTACATGCATTATGTGGTTATGTTTCATTACACAGTATAATAATATGACACAGCTAAATGACAAAGTCCCTGGTGAACATTTTGAGCAGTACACATCCCAGGACTGCAGTAAACAGGCTAAATTACAAATTCATGGACTGGTGATTATGGCCATTCAGCAATATAGGAATGGTTCATCTTGATAGACAATACGTTCTGCTGAAAGGGCATGGGAGATAGGACAGTGCTTTATTTATTTATTTACTCAAGGCCTGGGGATAAAAGCATCAAGGAAAGAGTACACAGATGTACTTATAAGGCAGAAAAAGCATTGTAGTTGTAAAGTTATCCAGACAGAGTCTGAAAGAGGCTACAGACTTCAATTCAATTTTACCAGTTTCTTTTATAGTTTCTAACGATAGGGAAATGGTACTTACAGGTTAACTGCAAATTAAACACAGGGCTTAACAATGAAATACTGAGATTTTATTAGTGAGTGATTACTCAAAGACCTCACTTAAATAAAAATAACTGCCCCTAGAGTCTAAACATGAATTTTGATCTTGATCACTTTGCCTCCATTATCCTCCTTGTCAGCTTCCCATGCCGGTAGTGTCAGAGTGAAGTCACACCATTTTCATCTTCAGCATAAGATACACCACTTCTGTTCCTGAATTTTGCTAAGAACTGCAGAAAAAATGCTATGGATGCTGGAACAAGAGAGTCTCACAGACCTTTAAAAATATATATATAGATATGTTCCATATATATATATACACACACAGAACAAGAGAAGTTTAAATGAACAAGTGAAGAAAAATGTAAGCTAGAGAAGAAAACAAGACCAGGTTTTCTTTCCCAAGCTTTTTATTCAAAATACTCTTTGTTTTCAGACTCCTAGTTAGTCTTCATGTGAAACCACTACTGATTCTGGATAACTATTCTATAGAGAGAAAATTTAACATCCAACTTCCTGGCAACTGTGAGCACTGTTGTCATTTTTCTATGCGAAATGTGTTTTTTGAATTCTCTACCAGGTACTGAATTCATCACCACAAGTCAAGTATGATGGTCTGGCCATCCCTCACTCTGTAAGAACCTCGGGCTGCTAAGCCCCTTGCAGCTTGCAGTAACCAACATGAGTCTTGGGGCCAACAGCTTCATAGATCTTAGTCAAAATAAAAGGAGTAGAAATTATTTTTGAATATCACAATGAAGGTAACAGAGTACAGTCTGTTGAAAGTAATGAAGCAAAAAATGAATCAAGGAAGTGTTTGTTTTACATGAATTCCTTGGGGTTATACAAACAAAGAAAACTATAGAGCTGTAACCACATGTATTTAGAAAAAAAAATACTGTAGGTTAACTGAAAGCTGACTCAAGACTCTAAATAAAAAAGTTATGAAAACACTATAATAATAGGAGGGTTTATACAGTATAAGGAAAAAACAATATATTTTTAATCTCAGAGAAATTATATTCTTCAAGAGGAATAACATACCACAGCAGGAGTGGTCTGGATAGAAGCATATGGTAGAGAAGGTATGAATTGAATTATAATGCAATGGATAAAAGCATTCAAACCCATGCAAAAACAGGCAGATCAGGAAGTGTTTGTATGCATACGAGACCCTTGTGAAGATGCACATCATTAATCATGAAGACTTCAATTACCCTGGCATAGACTAGAATAAAAATCATGAAATCACTAAGAAAGTTATTTCTGAGGGTAAAATACAGCTATTTCCTTTTAAATCTGCTGAGTGATCAAGAATGCTAGACATGTATTTGGATGTCTCCCAAGAAAATAAAATATATGTGATAAACGAGATAAAAGTTGGTAAAGATTTGATTCTTGCAATCATAGAGCAACAACATCAAATTTTTGGCACTCAAGAGAATATTCAAAAAGATAGTAGTACAGAAATATTGGACTTTAAAAAGAGAGTATGAAGAATATGAAATATATTGAAGACAGTGCACAGAATACTAAAAAACATGTTAAGTACGTGTTGCAGAAAGGGAAACTACTTGTGGAAAGAGGTTAAAAAAATAAATTTATTGCATCATCACAGTTTTACAACAGCATTAAATGATACTAGGGATGATTCCCAAGTGGCACAGGTACATCTCCATTTGCTTGGCCTGTTTAAATCATCTAGAGATGGCAGCAAGTTTAAGGTAAGATTAACACAGAAGAAAATAAGAAAAAAAAAAAAAGTAGATTTAAAAGTAATCTGCACACAGAGGATTATATTAAAAATAAATAAATAAAAGAAATGAAGCAAAAGAAGAAAGATAGAATAGCTAAAATGAAGAAATGAAGTATATACATCTCTACGGCGATTTAACTAAATAAAAGAAAAAGTTTTATTTTCATGAATATACAAAACTGGTATTTTTTTCTGCTTATTGACTCCTGCTGTTTTTTTATATAATTTGGCAACTAGTTAAAAAGATTAGATGATGATAATCTGCAGGTATACAATTTAAAGCAGTATCTTCATTAATATATATCAGACTGCAAAGGTTGCTATCAGCTTTTATGCCTGTGTGTCTCTTCTGACTAAAACAACAACAAAAAAATGATTGAAGTGAATGAAGTGTATTACAGTTCACACACATATAAAACATGAACAATAGGAGGTCTTTAAGCTATTTAGAGAATTTCATGGACTTTAAAAACCATTCTCTGTGAATTCTGCTGTTTTACAAACACCCTGAAATCATTTCTAGAGGCTGACATGTTGAAAAATTCTATCATAAATCCAGTGTTTTAATGTTTCTGTAATATTTGGAGAAAGCTAAGAACAGATTTCCATATGAGAACAGAACTTAGAACTTAGCACAGATATAGACAAAGCAAGAAAGCAAATCTCTTACTGTGGTGTAGCCCTCCATGCTGTGAGAAAACTGATAAGAATGTGGGAAAAAAGGAGAGCAACAACTAAACATATACTTCCTTTGAGATTGCCAGATGGCAGCAGAGGGGCAGCCTGACAAAGCAGCATCTGACACTGACGTGTGTCTAAAGCAAAGGTGTGTCATTGAATTCCTTCATGTGGAAAAAACTTGCATCTGGTGATATTCACTGACTCACTGACTACAGAAACTGATGGACGTTTCTGTAGACCATACAGTGGATGTGAGCACAGTGAGGCAGTGGGGGGCTTTATTGTTATATACAGTTGTGGACATCATGGAAGAGTCCTCATCATCAGGAAAAATAAATTTCAAAATGGGAAGCTGATGGGCCTATACCTTTTTTAATCTAGGTGAGAGCACTTTTTAAATGATGGATGTGTCCCAGCAGCTTTTGACACATTGCATCCTATGAATAAATTAATTCTGTGCAGAATGTTCTTATTAGTATACCTAACAGTGTAATGGTACCTGGAATTAGGTAAGTAGATGGTGCACTTCAGAAGAATGAGATGGTTGGGGAGGAAGATTAATACTGCTTTCCTCCTTATTTGGAATAAAACTCATGGAGATCTAGGAGAAGAGCAGAGAGGTAGAGGAGCTATCTCATTTGGAGGACAGGGAGGCCCAGTGAGCACACATTTCACTGAGTAAGTGTGCTGTCAACAGGGTGAGACTACATTTCATGAATGCCTTTTCCCCCAGTATATTAACTCACCAGTTTAATCCCCTCATAAATTGATCCATTGGCATAATAGCTATAAACTGCACTAAATTGGCGTACTGTTGGACAGTCGGCTGAATATGAGCCAGCAGTGTGCCCAGGTGGCCAAGAAGGCCAATGGCATCCTGGCTTGTATCAGGAACGGTGTAGTGAGCAGGACTAGGGAAGTCATCCTGCCCCTGTACTCGGCACTGGTGAGGCCTTACCTCGAGTACTGTGTTCAGTTTTGGGCACCGCAGTACAAGAAGGATATGGAGGTACTGGAGCAGGTCCAGAGAAGGGCAACAAGGCTAGTGAAGGGCTCGGAAAATCAGCCCTATGAGGAGAGGCTGAGGGAGCTGGGGCTGTTTAGTCTGGGGAAGAGGAGGCTGAGGGGAGACATTATTACTCTCTTCCAGAACCTGAAAGGTGTTCACAATGAGAGCGGGATAGGTCTCTTCTCACTGGTGACAGGTGACAAGACGAGCACAAATGGCCTCAAGTTGTGCCAAGGTAAGTTTAGGTTGGACGTTAGGAAACACTCTTTATAGAAAGGGTGGTTAAACACTGAAATAGGCTCCCAGGGAGGTGGTTGAGTCACCGTCCCTGGATGTGTTTAAGAGCCATTTGGATGTGGTGCTCGGAGATATGATTTAGCAGAGGGTTATTAGAGTTAGGGTACTATGGTTAGGCTGCGGTTGGACTTGATGATCTTTGAAGTCCTTTCCAACCTGAGTAATTCTATGATTCTATGATTCTATGAAATTCACAGGTGAAATGGTCTAAGGGGCTATGAATTGGGAGCTTAAAAAAATCTCTTTGGGAAATGGAACTAGAATCTTAAATGCAAGAACATATCCACTTCAGCACTGCAAAGCCTAAGATACTTCAGTGATTGTAGCCTACTTGTAAAAGCAGCCTGTTCTGTGTTTAGGTGGGATGGAATCACAGAATAGCTGAGGTTGGAAGGGATCTCTAGAGATTATCTCATCCAACCTCCCAGCTCAGACATGGTCCCATAGAGCACAGTAGCCAGTACCGATTCTATTTTGAATATTTCCAGGGGAGGAAAGTCTGCAGTCCCTCTGGGTAGCCTCCTTCACTGCTCTGTCACTCTCACAGTAAAGATTTTCCTCATGTTTATGTGGATCTTCCAGAGCTACATTTTGCACCTGATTCTCTACAGTTTTATTGGTCCTGAATTGACTGTCCTCTGACTTCACAAAATGACATAAGTAAGGATAGGAAGCATGTGCCTGTGCTTTCTGAAACCTCTGTCCTATGTCAACTGAACAACACTTGACTAGAGCTTGTCCCAGCCCTCTCAGTTCCCTTCTCCAAACAGCAAAACCACAACCAAGATGAAAGGCATCTGGTACCAGCGAAGGTTGCACAAGGGGACTGATATACATTTGGTATGTACTGAGAACTTCTGCATTTGAAGGCAGGACTTGAGTTATTTACAATTAGGCTTTTGATTTATGCTATGTGCATTTAGAAACATAGACTTAAAAAAGTATTTCAAGAGAGAGGATGGGTAAAGAATTTTGTACTGGGCGTAGGTGGCCAGGAGTTGTCACTGGGGCTTTGCAGGGTGGTTTCTGTAAGAAGCAGTCAGGGCTGCCCCATGTTGGGCACAGCCAGTTCCAGCTGCCTCCAGCAACCCCACTACACGGCACAGGGCGATAAACCATAGGTGTGGCACCTCTGGGCAAACACATATAAGAAAGGCAGAAAAAAAAAGAAAAAGAAAAAAAAAAGCCACACAAGCAGAAGAGAAGGAGGAAAACCAGAGGGAAACAGCAGTGTGATCTCCAAGATCAGAGAAGGAAAAAGAGCACATGCTCCAGGTCCCAAAGCAGATATCCACACCACAGCCTGTGAAGAAGACTACACCAGACAAAAAGGATATTTCCCATAGGACTTCAGCCTATGGACAGACCACACTGGAGAGGACGAAAAGTGTGAAAAGAAAGATAGAAAGAGAAATAATTTTGTATTGACTGCATCATCTCCTTCACACCTATTATACTGGCATCATTCAGGGCAGGGGGAGGAACAGAAGCATCAATGTGCAGTTGACAGAGAGCTGGGAAGAAACATGTTTAACATTTGTCTTTGTTTCTCACTACCTGCATCTGTTTTAATTGACAATAAATTAAGGTTAATTCTCCCTGAATTAACTCAGTTCTCCTCACAGTGGTAATTGGTAAGTGATCTCCCTGTCCTTATTTCAACCTATGAGCTTTGTGTTTCTTTTTATTTCTTCCCCATTTTCTCCTCTGTTCTACTGGGGAAGGGAAATGAGTTAGCAGCTGGGTAAGAATTTGGCTGTTATCCAAGGCTAATCTACCACAAATGTGAAAAATTGAAGGAGAGAACAGAAGACAAAATCATAACAAGAGAAATAGTAGCTAATCATTCACACAGAAAGTGATGACAGAATCTCACATATAAACACAGAACTTTCTACCCTGTCCTGCTGGGCACTGCTGGTCTCTTGCCAAGGTCTGCAAATTTACTGGGAAGGAAAGAAAGAGGTTTGCATTTCCATCAGCCCCTCCTTCCAACCTATAGGCTGAGCCGTTTCCTGTTACCTGGGCATTTTCCAAGTGTAATGATCACTGTTTGATTCTGTTTGACCCCTTAAAACAGAATATTCTGTATAAATGTGCTGTGACCCACTGTATATAGCATGTGACAGAGAATCATTTAAACCTTCAAATATTGATGTAGTCACTTATTTCTTACATGTGTCTTACACAGATGAACTTTACTTTTCTGGTGTTAATAATGTTTAATGTGGAATTTTCCATTTCTTAAAAAAAAAAAAAAAAAAAAAAAAAAAAGACCCTGAAAATTTTCACTCATCAAAAACTGTTCAAGTAAAAATAATGCAGTGACAGATCTAGAAAGAAAAATGTTCTAACACATGCGCTCTTAACAGTCCAGACAGAAAAGAAGAGAGGATCTACAAGTATTCATAATCAGAAAATGCTATTCTGAATAGTAGTATATTTTTTTTTAATCTACTTTATAAGCTGGCAATACTTTTCAGTACTGACTGTCATAATGGAGCATCAGAAAACTGTCTGAATTAGACTAGTCTATAGAATGGGGTGTGATGGACGAGAGTAGGTATGTGCTACATATAGAGAAAAAAAAAGCTTCAGGCGTAGAACAAAGTTATATATAGAGGAAGCTGGGCATACACAAACACACACATACAATACATATCCATGTTTACTTTCAGAGGTATTTTTCTGAAAAATAAATTACAGCAGTAGGTGAAAAGCCTACAAGGGAATCAGATAGATGAACAATGCTGCAGAATTCTGTCTCCTGTACAAAGGGAAAGTATACATCATAGTTACTGTCACCATTGGCTGTTGTAAAGAATCAAGAGCAAGCACAGCTGTTGGGCTTAAAAAAGAGTAATAACAACTGTCTTAGTGGCACTGCAGCTTGTAAGCTGCTACGAGGTTAGGCTGGTGGACAGAAAAAGAGCTAGCATATTATCCATAAATCACTAAGCACAAGCAGAGATATTGTTCCTTGGTACTTCTGCCAATCAGAAAATCAACCTGCATTTCCTGTTGTACAAATGAGAAGTATTGCACCAGGGCAGTCACGGAATCCCAAGAGTTTACAAGAAAGACTGGTAGAGCATCTTTATCTTCAAAATGCCAATTTGAACTTAACAATAGGGAACGCAAAAGCTGCCTTTAAGTATCAATCATATTGCATATTTTATCTAGGTTAAATGCTTTTTACACATTTTGCTTTTGGAAAGATTCCCCACTTATGAAATTACCTTTTGTTTCTGGAATGCTGTTGAATATTGTGGGAAATTAATCAAGGAGGAAAGAGCAGGTTTTACATATATTTTGGTTTTGATTATAGGCCCCCAGTAAATTCTTACAAAAATAATTAGGCAGGTAGAAACTCAAAAGATATGTAGGGCCTGGAGTACTAAAGGCTCTTTCAAAATATGTTTCAAGTTCAAATTTACCATATAAGAATTTTAAACAAGAAAGCACTTAAAGAAAGTCCCAGCATCTCCCAGTACACTGAATAGAACTTATGTTCTAAAGCAGTAGGAAATGTCAGACAAAAAAAAAACAAAAAAAACAAAAACAAACAAACAAAAAAAAATACCACCACACAAAACAGGTCAGCAAAATGTGATTCTGTTTTTGAAGAGATTGTCCATCAAATCAAGAACTTAGAAAAATTCTGTTCTGTCCAACTCCCTGTAAATACAGAGTAGTTCAGTGCAACCCTTACAACCTCATCAGTTTTTATATTTCACAATATAGTATTGTACCTTGTGTCAAGGGCATGCAGGGGCAAGAATAAATCACTGTCTAAAGTTTTACCTCTCTGACATTCCTAGTTCAGACTGTAATAGGTATGCTGAGTTGATCTTTCTAGAATTGAAGAAATACTTCAGTTTTAGTTTTCCTTCTCTTCATGCAACTAGATGAAAAACCTGAGTTTCTTTATACTTTGCATGCTCTGCTTTCAGGTTTTTTAATTATTATTATTACTATCTTAATACTTCATAAATAGCAAGTGGCAGCAAAATAAGATTTAGTAGTTATCAGAGAATATATTCCATAAAAATTGAATACAGATGAAAAAAGAAAGAGTTGTAAGTAATGAAGTGGCTTTATAGATTGCCATCTCCTACACAGCAGGCAGATACATTTCTAACCTGCCAAGGGAATTATTCACTACTGAACAAAGTCTATGATTTGTAGATTGGCAAAACATGTTGACTTATAGGCAGTAAAAATTTTGCCTGATAAAATCTTCAGGATAAGCTTGATCTAAACTAGCTAGTACATGAATGTTAAATAAGACTTATGGCCTGATGAGGATTTTTGTGCTCAAGGCTATATTTTCAACGTGTATTTATATATTCAATTTTCTGTATTCAGTAGTTGTACTTTTTTAGATAGATGAGCTGTACAGTGGCTGCTTCATGGGTAATGTGATTCTACTTCCAGTCGTACAAAAGCACAAAAGGTAACCATAATTCTATGCATGGTGCATAGTGCCCATGTCACTCCATGTGTATACTTCAAGGAAGTGTGTCATTTTCATGGCTTTCCTGTGAAATCTTTTTTCCAGTTCTGACACAAAACAATTTACTATGGCTTGCAGCATTTACAAAGAGCTTGGCAACTGGATCCACAGTTGCCATACATTCCTTCAGGGGGGAAGCAGTGAAAAAATGTGTGAGGAAAATACAGTCCACCAGTGGGAAAGCATTTTTTGCTTTAAAATTTCATTATTATTATTTTTTTTAATATAACTCAAATCATAGCAAATCAAAGCTGAAGCAAACTGGAAAAGATTCTTTGTTCTTTGCTTGATGCTTTCCATCCATCTTTCCCCAGTGCTTCTATTTTTTTTTTCCTATTTTTCTACCTGTTGAAAAAGTAAAAGATCGGAAAAACCCATTTTTTCGTCAAAACCTCATTCAAACTTTACATTACTAAAAGCCCAGAAACAATGAACTACTTTTTTTTTTTTTTCAGTTGATTAAACATAGACTGATATACCTTAGAATTCTTAGACAGTTTTCCATAAGCATTTCCAAATATTTCTTAAAAACACATACAAAATTTCACTCCATCATTTTTCGACGTAGCAGAGGTAAAAAAAAAAAAAAGAGGGAGATTTTTACTTTGATAGAACAGCTCTTGATGTTCTCCAAACTCTTTTCTTGTACAGAACAACTGTATAATTCTAGAAATGGACATACTGGTTTAGCGTATCTCCTTTCAAGAACCTGAACAAATTACACCTAAACGTCTTTTTGCTACAGTTTATGATTTATCCATTGTAGATTTTCCCTGTGCAGGTGAGATGTGTAAAATGGATGAAGTTAATGTGCGGCAAGAGAAAAACTTTGAGAATTTATATTGTTCCCAAGCCCCAGGAAAATGTTGGATCTGGTGAGATATTTATGCTGGTAGGTATCTTAGTGGCTGACAAGAATAACAAGATATTTCCTCTTTCTGAAAATAAATAATACCCCACCAAAGTGCACTGGAAAAAAAAAAAAAAAAAAAAGTTAACAGAAATCCAGACATTGAAAAAGAACCTCCCCCCCTCCCCCCCCCCTCCCCCCCCCCCCCCCGCCATAAAATTTACATATTTATGAATTGTGGCTGACTTCTCCATATGTCCAGGTATTGTTAAAACAGGATAGGGAGTTGAACCTGCATTTCTTGTTTCACTTCTTCCAGATAGAAACACATCCCTGCAATTTTAAAACATGTATCTCTTTCCTCATCATAACTCACTTCATGTGCAAGAATTCATTATCCTAACATTGCATATGCAAATGTGTGAACTGTGACTCATTTTTCCACTGAAGCAGTTGGGGTCAACACAGTTGAATAGCTGCCTTTAATCAATCAGCTACCAGGTTATGCCTGCTTAAAAACTTGATAGTGGATCTATAACAGCAGCTCATTTTTCATTTTCTTGTTTGGCTAAAAAGGAGAATACATATGATCATTATCTGTGATAATCTTAAACTGCACTGTAAGCTTTCTATTGCCTATAATATACAAAGAACATCTCCCTTAGAGTTCCCTTAGCTGAAAAACAAACATCATAGACCCAGAATTATTTTGCATATTTGTTTCATAAATAAATTTATTGGTGTATTTCGCCTTTCTCCTCTTTTCATTGCTAAGTTGGAATAATACATAGTGAAAGTGTTGAATATCTTATGCTCGTCTTACTTTAAGGGATCCAGTAAAAAAATAAAAAAACTCCTATCTTACTGACACATTAAGCAACCACATGACTGCATAGAGAAACTGTTTTGAATAATTTATCATTTGCAAACAAAAAAGACAAGTATTGTGCATAACAAGGTGTTTCATCAAAGGGAGCACTTTTCAAATTGCATCCTGATTATTTACACAAGTTTAAGAGAAACAACTATGTACCATTTGTAAATTATTAACTTTATTTTAAAAATAAATTATCCAGAATAAACACTGTATCACATAACAATTATATAATTGTCCTCCTTCCGATCATTAAGCAAGAATTCTATTTTATGGGAGAGATCTAGGAGAGAAGTCTACATAAAGAGGAGCCCAGTGTTGCCTTTGCTAAAAAAGTGCTATTTCCAGACTGCATATCACCAATTCTATGTTGCAGCTGAGTGTTATATTAAATACAGTGAAATATATTTTGTCTGCAAAGAAGCTCATGAAATTTCCCATGTTGGCTGGGGTAGATTTGATTGGCACATGAATGGAAAAGCAAATCAAAGAAAATCTCTCAGGCTCAAGGTTGTAACCTATGCTTTTCTTTTTAATCCCACACACACAGAACTGCACTGACATCTCAGATATCTACACTATTCCTGCTTAAGATAATATAAATTATATGTGCACATCTTTGGATGGTTCCAGGACCCCGTATATGTTAGATCTATCTCTAGTGAAAAAGAAAGTTCTGAAATACTCCATGGACTAAGTGGTGTCTCTGGTGAAGCCATGGGGATCCTCAACTTTGGCTCCTGAAAAACTGAGATTTTACTCTGTCTCTTTTAAATGTGGTCTCTGAACTATCTCTGTTGGAAGAATGGGTTCTTTCATTTTCTTTAAGACCAGCCTTGATGCAAGTACTTGTGAAAGACACTAAACTTATACTCCTAGAGACTTTCCCTTTAGCTGCAGCGTAGTTTCATCATGGAAAAGCTTTCTTGTACTGACGTACCAATATGCACCAGCCTCTAAGTTCAGTCTCATTATTTCTTCAGCATTTTTTTAAAATGGGTGAATATCACACCTTTATACAGGTGAACACTACTTCTAAGACTGTAACATCTTTCTCAGAAAGGTGAGCTTAGGATGTTTATCTAAATTCAGATCTGCTTGTATATCTATGATATTTATTCTGTACCTAGCACTACAAAAAACTGCATAGTTTTGTCGTGAGTTTTTGTGGTCTTCTGTGATTTTATTTGATCTTTTCCAAGAATTAACCACATTAAAGTCTGCTTAATGTTCCCGAATCCTTGAGGATCTTTAGATAGGCATTAGTATTAAAAGAAAGGAAAAGAGAAGATTATTTTTTTTCTTTTTATACCTCTGTATGCTTCATGATAGTTATATTTGGGCTTCAGTGCTCCTTAACTTCATTACATTAACACAGGAATGATCCCTAAAAAGTTTATATCAAATGATGGTAAAAATTTTGTGTTTTAAACTCACCCTCCTTGCTGCCTATTCAAGGCCTGTCCTCCATATAATGACTAAAATTATAAAACTTAGATCACTTTCTCTATAACATAGAGAAATATGACTTACTAGTGTCTTAATATGACTTCTATATGCTTCACAGCTCCTCTTAATTTCCAGCAACATACAAACCCCCTATTCTCAAGTAAACTCATTAAAGGAAAAAAAAAAAAAAAAAAAGCCGTTAACTGTCTTTAACTCCTTAGATGACAGCATGACACTTTTATGGTATAGATACTGTCCACCAGTGAAGTATTACTACTCTCCTACTAGCAACACATAAAGAGAAATCACATGGGAGACTCTGTCCTGGTATGTATTTTCCAAGCTGAAAATATCCAAATGAGCTATATTTATAGAATTTATCTCATGATGTGACAGTTCCTACTTTGGTATGAAGAGATGTACTTTCCCTGTATAAAATATTTCTTTTTCTCTCTCAAACACTATTTCGTGCTTGAGGGATCCTTGCAAATTCTTATTCCATTTATGTGCAGATTTCCATTGTCCTTTCTGTCACTGCCCCGACCTCCACTGCAACAGCAGAAACAAATATTGCCAACATGAACCAAAGAATAATAAAACTGCACTGTGTACACAATCACATTTGTTACATGACCAATTCAGGAAACTTGACACGGTTGGCAGCCTAACAATATGAAGCAGAGGTGATTTTTCCAAGGTCTTCTTCATTTATGTAGCTTACCTAGACACCTCATTCCACTCCAACTACTTCCAAGCATTTTAACAACGTTTAGTGGAAAGAAACCTTGCTTCAATTTGAAATATGAGAAATTTAAAACTGACAAATATTGACTTTTTATACAATACATGCTGACAATGTTCTGCATCTATTTAGAAAGTGAGCCTAATAAAATTTTATCATTATCCTTCAGTAATATATAGCTGTATAATGACTCAGCTTATCTAAGATAAGACAAAAAAGAAGTATCATGATATTTGTCCATTTAGCTCTGAATCTGATCTCTGTCACTGGCCACTGTGGATGCTGTAGGAATAAGCACTAGAACTGTGGATAGTGGTAGATACGTCATCCCAGTTGTGGCAAAATTCCGGCTTAAGTGTTTCCTATACCAGATCTTTCATCCATGTCTGTGTCCTTCTATAAACCACCATAATTGCCTTTTGGTTGCCTTTTGATTTTGATTGCCTTTTGGTCATTCAGAATGCTGTCACACCTTATGAAAACAAATCCTGTGATCTCATTATCCACAGGAGGTATTTTCCAAATCTTGTGTTTGCTTTGAAACTTCTAAGAATTTCATTTAATGTCCTTAGATTCTGCAGCACGTGAAGTATCCTCCATTGCCTTTCTCTGTATCACAGATGATTTCATGTAACATCTGTCTCTCGCTCCAATTTATAGGAGGGAGAGGAGGTTCTTTGAAATATGTATGCCCGGCGTGAGATTAAGAAACAACAGGTCAAATGGTGGTCCGACCAGTTTATTACAAATGTTAATAAAAGAGATGAAGAAAGGGGAGGATGGACACTGTTACGGATTGGGGTGATGGGGAAGGGAAGGCGAGCGATAGAAAAGATAGGAAGAAGCAAGAATCGCTTAAAGCGGGGATAGTCACCACCAGGATCCGGCATTAGTCCCATTGCACAACGTTCTGACGGTCCGAGGCCACGAGGCCGGTCTTGGGCAACGAGAGGGTGCAGGTACCGGATGGGTCCAGGAAGAAGCCGCAGAGTAAGTCTGGGAGGAAGCAGCAGGTCTCAGGTAGCAGGGCCAGGGAAGTCCGTCAGCATACGGTCCGTAGAGAAGGATCTGAAGGCAGAAAGCTCGAGTCGTGGTGAGAGATCAGCCTCTCAGTTGTGGTGAAGGATCAGATGGCAGAGAACCCCTCTAGTCTGTCGTGGTGAGAGATCAGCCTCTCGTCCGCCGTGGTTGTTGGACCCTCTTTTATCCTCCATTTTCTCCTGCCTACGTGACATCCCTGGGTGCTTGAGCAAGAGTCATGTGCATACCTCCTCGGATGGCCATCTTCCTCAAGATAAGTCCACACAAAAAGACCGTTTCCCGGCCATTAGCAGCAGCTTATCTCTCTCTCTCTGCCCCTGGCCTTGTCCATCTCTGCTCCTTGGAGGATTTCACAATCCTTAGCCAGGACCTGTCCATCAGTGTCCTCAAGACAAAAGATTTCTCTGCCTTTGCCCAGGACTTGCCTGGACTTGTTCCTCAGCAAACTTTGAGTCAATCATATAAAAGAATAGCCTCTTACAATCTGTCATATACTTCCACTTTTCACCTCCTCTTTTCTAAAGCAAAGAATCCTAAAGCCTTTAAGACAGTTGCCATACCTTTGCCACATTTTTCTCCTTTCTAATTTTAGAGTTTCTACCAATGTCTTCTTTGGGTTGGTGCAGAGGAAGTTGAGGTGCAGAAGTTAGCCATACAGCAGAATGTTACTTTATTGGAAGCTGGGTACAGTATACATTCTTTGCTGTTTAGATCTTTTTTCATCCACTAAAAAAAAAAAAACAAAAAACAAACAAACAACAAAAAAACCCCACCTACATTCCATTTTGCCTCAGCCCATTGATGGATACAGATGCCAGTCAGACAGTCTTATTCAAATAAGTCCTGAATCTCTTAAGAATAATACCTATTCATCTAATTCTTTGCAAACATTTACTTTGGGTTGTTTTTCCTTATATGTGTAACTTTGTATTTATCAACACAGAAATTCAGCTTACTGCTAGTGACTCAGTATGATAAGATGCTCCTGAAACTTACTGTAGTCAGTTAAATTTCAACTACAGCAAACTGACAGGTATGTGTTCACTCCTCTAGACAAATTATGCGCACAGGGATTCCTGAAGAATTCCAACAGTGAATTGTCTGAATCACAGTCATTTACTGTTTTGTTTTGTTTTCCCAACTGTTTGTTTTCTACATTTTAGTCCTTTATAAGAGACCTCACAGGAAATACTGTGTCCAGTTGTGGAGTCCTTGGTACAGAGGAGACATGGACCCATTGCAGAGTATCCAGAGGAGGGCCACAAAAATGATCCAAGGGGTTGGAACACCTTCCCTGTAAGGTCATGCAGAGAGAGCTGAGGCTGTTCAGACTGAAGGCGGCTCCAGAGAGACCGGAGAGTGGCTTTTTAGTATCTGAAGAGGGACTCTAAGAAAGAGGGGGACAATCTCTTTAGCAGGGTCTGTTGTGACAGTACTAGGGGAACTAGTTTCTAACTATAAGAGGGGAGATTTAGACTGGATATAAGGAAGAAGTTATTTACAGTGAGGGTGGTGAGGCACTGGAACAGGTTCCCAGAGAACTCGTGGATGCTCTGTCCCTGAAGACATCCAAGGCCAGAGGAGCTGGACTAGATGATCTTTAAAGGTCCCTTCCAACTCAAACAATTCTATTATTCTATGGTTTGGCTGTCAAGTGGTATAAGGTTCTTTTCTAAAACACCACTTCTGACTCTTCAGCTTCCCCGCACTCCCACTTCCATGGTGTTCAATCATGAAATCACATATTAGCCATGGAAGAAGTGACTTGCACAATGTTTTCGTTCATGCAAAGGAAAATGGATAATAAACCTTTTATGTTAACCAGAAAGGGATGTCCACAAAATGACAGAAGCAGCTTGAGTTTCAGGTAAGTGCCTGAAGGCTTGGGTTTTGAATGCCACTGTCTGAATCTTATGCAGAAGTCTACTGCATATAAGAAAAACCTTAATAGCCCCTCAGTAGGGCATCCTTCAGTAAGGTACTTCTCCTCTCAGTGCAATCACAAGAAAGGGTAGGAGCAGAAAAATAACACATTTTAATTTCAAATTCAGATAGACATCAGCTATTTTTATTACTTTCTATCATACTTTAAGATGCCAAAGGGCCAGAGCTGGTATAGCCTACGACTCAAGAAATAAAATGAAGAATGTTGTACTGTACCACTGCACCTCTACTCTTCTTCAAAGAGAATTTGCAGGTACTAGCCTTTAAAAACAAAATGCCAAATGCCCACTTCAAAGTCAAGTTTTCTGTAAAACTCCCTTTCTCAACCCAATTCTAATGATTTCTGCCCTGCTACAAAGGAAAAGCAAGCCAGTGATCACAGATAGACTGGGACATACAAAGTAAAGCTTTCTTATAAGGTTTTCATCTGGATTAATCTCTACTCTGCTACTGTGAAATGCATTCTAGCTGGAATTCGTGGAAGAAGTTGATGTGCCATCATTATTTGTTATCCAGGTCTGTTAGGTAAAATACCCAAACTTTTTTTTTTTTTTTTTTTTTTTTTTGGTAATGATTGAAGACAACATTTTAAATGAAATATCCAAACACTCTGCTAATGCATTCTTAGACATCTATTTTAGGATGAGAGAATTTGAGCAATCCAAGTGAGATTTTTTTACAGAAGCATCTTAAAATTGCACTGCAGTGAGTCTGTTCTCCCTGCTTTTTGGTATGTATCTCAAATAACAAGTTCACGTGTAAGTGCTGCTGTATCAAATCCTTGAATCTGACACCTGTTTTTTTAATGTTTAATGCATGTTGAATGTAAGAACAGAGATATGGTCAAGAAACACAACAAGTTAGTAGTAGTTGCACAGAAATTCAAAGTGATATTAAAAGTTTTTATCCCAAGAAATATCGGCCTAGAGAAAAAGGACAAAACCCACAAAATAGTTTGAATCTTGTATTCCTGTTGTCAGACATAAAGGACAATTTTATAAATTATATCCACAGCAGAGACATTTTTTATGTGATCTACTTTAACACAACGGTGTATGAATGACACTGAGAGGCACATTCTGGGGAGATGGAAAATGTAGATTCTTCGCTAAAGCTGTCTTTATTTTGAGAAGGGCAGTGAAGACTGTCATATCCTCAGCTGGTAAAGTAGATAAGGTGGTAACCATATACTCCTCCTCTAGCCCTCTTGCTACATTCCTTGACATGCTCTGTATGTAAAAAAAGGGTAAGACTTGGCAGTTTTTGTGTTTATGTTTGCTTCAGTCTGCCTACTTAGCAGTTACATTTCTTAAATATTGCTTAGTACTTGAATTCTTAGTCTCCATAAAATTATGAGTTTAGTTGGAAGTGTAATTGAAAATGTAGTAGTAACAACTCTAGAAGGTGAATTATATCTTTCAGATCTCTACAAGCCCACACTACATTTGTTTTTCAAACTTTCTGTTAATATTCACTACACTGGATTTTAGTAACTTTAAACTAGGTATGCCCAACCTGTGGCCCTCAAGCCACATGTGGCCCAGCTCAGCTCACACTGCAACCCATGCCACCTGCTGCTACGTCATCATGGTGGTAGCTCTGCCCCACCAAGTGGCTTGGCCTTGTCCTGGAGCATGGAGTGAGTGCAGTGCAGCGCTGACAGATAATATGGCACTATGCTTAATTTGCAAGGAAATTGTCATTTTCAAAGATCACAATTTGAAAAGACATTATATGCAGAAACTTGCTGCCAAATTCAATGCATATCAAGGAATGCTTTGTAAAAACACAATAGAGGAACTGAAAAAAAAAGTCTGTCACTTCAATAAAATATTTTTTAAAAAAGCTAAAACTCAAACAGTCTGTTAAAAAAGGTAGTTACGTGATAGCAAATCTGACTGCAAAAAAATCAAAATCATTTCCTGATGGTGAGTTTGTTAAGCAATATATGGAAAGCACAACAGATATAATGTGTCCTGATTAAAAAAAAAAAAAAAAAAGAAATCAGTTTTTCTCACTAGACTGTAGCCAGGTAAACTGAAGAAATAGGAATATTTATCAAAACAAAACAAAACAAACAAACAAAAAACCGTACAGCTGCTGATTTCAAATGTTACGCTTTGGCAATAGATGAAAATAATGATGCTACAGATACAGTTCAATTTGCCATTTTCATTAGAGGTAGTGGTAGCAAATATAATATCGAAGAAATAGCTTCTTTGGTGCCATCAAAAGACACAACTAAATCTCTTGATTTCTATGAAGCAGTAAAAAAATACATTAAAGCAATTTTCTTTAACTTTTGTCATCATATCTGGTAGTGCTACTGATGGTGCCCAGTGATGGCTGGTAAAAAAGAAAGACTTATAAAATTAATAGAAAATGATGCAATTACTGCAGGTAACTCACTTCAAGAAAATTTATGTGCAAAAGCTTTAAAAATGGCTAATGTCATACAAATCAACATCAAAGCTGCGAATTTTGTAAAGTCCAAGCAACTGAATCATCACCAATTCTAGGAGTTCCTTATAAGTATGGGTGCTGACATCATTTACTTTTTCAAAGGTAGGTAGCTAAATCAGGGTAAAATGCTGAAAAGGTTTTGCCAAGTGAAATCAAGTCCTTTATGGAATAAAAAGAAAAAATTGTGCCAGAACATGAGGATGGAAAATGGCTCACAGATTTAGCACTTTTGGTGGATTTTATTGCTCATTTAAATGAGTTAGAAAGTGTCTTCAAGGTGAAAATCACCTTATCTGTGCTATGTTTCAGACAATAACAGCATTTGAAATGAAACTTAAATCAGGGCTAGCTCAAGTTATGGCAAATAATTTCATGTGTTTTGATACATTAGCTAAAGACAGTCCTGTGAACAGTGAAAAATCTGC
This sequence comes from Gallus gallus, assembly GCF_016699485.2. Lineage (NCBI taxonomy): Eukaryota > Metazoa > Chordata > Aves > Galliformes > Phasianidae > Gallus > Gallus gallus. The sequence continues at coordinate 95,739,552 of NC_052533.1, read as the reverse complement.
AGCAGAACTTCCCATTTTGATATAGAAGTTTGAGAATAGGTTTCAAGATTTAAAAAAAAAAATCATCTTGTTTTGTATATTTGTGACTCCATTTTCAGTTGACATAAAGATGTTATTTGCAGATTTGTCACATTGAATCTGTAGAGTTGCAATCATGCATTCAATTCAAAGAAAAATTTGGTCATGTCTATACCAGACTATCACATGCCCCTTCTTATCAGAGAAAAATATCCTTCGCTTCATAGTCGCACCTTATTCATGTCATCACTTTTTGGCAGTATGTACGTTTGTGAACTATTATTGTCAAGGATGAAGCACAAGAAGAGTAATGTTTCATCAAAAATCTCTGACGAACACCTTGAGAAGTCACTCGGAATGGCACCCACTGCCATTGAACAGCCTGATGTATTAGTTTCACAAAAACAAGGTCAAACATCCCACTATTTTTATGTTTTTGTTGCTCCCTGTATTTTTTTTTATGTTTTAATAAAAATACACACATGCAAAAAAACCCTTTTGTTACTTATACACATTAGGTTTATTACATGTTTTATATACCACCTATGGCGATTTTTTTTTTTTTTTTTTTTGCCAAAAGGTTGGAACACCATGCAATAAACAAACTCCATATCGCAGAACATTGCCCTGATATCCAGCTTGTTTATCAGAGTTCTTTGCCAACTTGTGAGCTTCCTGACCTCCCAACTCAAACAGGTATTAATTAATCACCACACTGTTTCAAGCAAGTTTTCTATTCAGATAGTGTATCTATCCATATCCATTTAGCTTAATCTGTCATAGAAAAATTCATGAGATGGCATGAAGTGCTATAATAGATGATTCTGTCTTTGAGCTCTCTTTTCCAACATTATTCTTGTCTTATATTACCATATACATTTGTGTATGTATAAAATCATACTTTTCTGGTATCAATATTTACAAACAAATAAATGTTTGTAATGCTGTGATAATGAAAAGACTAAAAATAAAAACAAACAAAAAATGTCAACAGAACTTTGGAGGTGAGGAACAAAATTTTTAGAAAGCGTTATCAATAATCCAGAAAGCACAAAGTGAACAAAAACACCTGGTTTTAAGAGCTTAGTCTGCTATCAGTCCCTTCCTTTCTCTCTTGTAATAGATTATAAATGCTTAGATAATCAAGGATGCATATAAAAATGGGATATTAACAGGAAAAAAAATGAGTTACATATATGTTAGATTTCATATCATATTTGGATATGCACAAATGTCACTGTAATAGAGTACAACTATTATAAACCACACAATAGCTTGTTCTTTTAAGCATATATTATTTTTATTTAACAAGCAATCCCAGATAAAAACAAATCCAGTCAAAAAAAAATTGATGTAGTAAAAATACTTGATTTTTTTTTTTAATTTCAATGAGTAAGCATTTTGTTATATATTGAAAAACTACGATGAGCATTTTTTAGAAGACTAATGTCACCAGCCCTGCAAGATCCAAATAAACAACCATATATTTCAATGGGAACCTAACATATGTATATGTTCAGTATCAGTTCTCAGAGGAATCTAGAGGTAGATTAAAAGGCTGATCTATACTAGGGGATCCAGAAGGATATTACCAGAAATGTTTGTGATGGTTTATGACCTATTATTCATACAAAATGCTGTATTATTTTTGCTGATAGTATTATAATGCCTTGAAAAAGATATTCAGAAAATATCAAAATGCAAGTGGTTTCTTATTTCTATTCCGCCCCGCCCCATTTCTGTAATATTATTTGAAAGATCTCCCAAGAGTCTTTCTCTCAATTACAGAATTAATGAAGTTGGAAGAAGCCTATGTAGATCATCAGGATCATCTTGTCCAGTCTGCTTGTTCTGTTGAGGTCACCTGCAGAAGACTGTCCTACACCATATCCAGGTGGCTTTTGAATATTTTTAAGAAGGAAGGCACCACGACTTCTTTGGTTCTTATTTACATTGGCAAAATCCCACCCCCAACCCAACATTATATGAGCCTGCATAGTCCAGCTCTCAGCATTTCCAGTCCTTCCATCAACTCTAGCTTTAACTTCAACTGAACCCTAGAAACAACGGTGGCTATATTTCTGTCAAATCCTGTGATGTATAAAGTGTAGCTGGATACCAACTCCATCAGACTAGCCTTTCCCTGCTTAAAGCAAATTACCATGGTATTTTGGCTTTAGTAGCCACCAGGTACTTGAGAACATTACCAGGCATGGCTAACCCTGACCAGAACCTCCTGAACCCTTCATTTTTCACAGGCACAGGAGTACCCAGACCTGATCTGAGCTATGCTGTAGACGGACTTGTGCCTTATCTTTGGCCCTTTTCCTCAAGTTGTAGACTTGTATCAGCATAACTCTGGCTCTCATCTTCTTTTACAGCCAGCTGGATGGAGCACCTGGCTGATCTCCTGAACTGGTTCACTGCTTGTTCTGCCTGAGTTTGTCATTGGATCTGGCTGCCAGTATGTAGCTCTGACTGTTGCATTCAGACCTTGTGAGATGGTGTCCCATCAGTCTGGGCACGACTGATCCTGCACACCCGCCTTTGGAGAGCAGCCCCCTCCTGTAGTTACTGTAGTTATTGTAGATTAGGGCCCACATGGCTGTGGTAGATTAGGGCCTATGCATTCAAATAGGATTTATGAGCTACATTTCCTACAGAAATCTGGGGCACCAAGTAGTTATTTTCATACTTGTGATCAGTCTTTTAGTTAAAAGGTGCTGATTATAGTTTGCTGTCATCCTGAGTTCTTTGATCTAGAAAGCTTAGGGAAAAAATAACAACCCAAAACCCTCTAGAAAAATGTCACCCCACCTAGTCTTGAAGTTGATTTTTAGTTTTTTTGTTTTTGTTTTTGTTTGTTTGTTTGTTTGTCTACTTTAAGAGTCTATTTTTCTTCAGTACGTAATAGCTGGAGAACAGTTTTGTGGGAATTATGACCAAGATGCAGTATGAACAATTGTGGGCAAAATTTGCAAGAGAAAACAATTGTTTTTCAGGTGAGTCCTTTTTTTTTCCTAGAGAAACTGAAAATTCTCCTCAGAGATTCTACTGATCAGAAGGTTTAGATGAGTTTAAGAGAAACCACATTTAGTAGCAAATAACAGTTGATATGTTAAGCAAAAAGGCTTCGTACAACAGGATTACTGATGTGATGGCAAATGGTGTGTATATAGTATTTATTTTTTTGCTAAAAATTGAGTTAGGGTAATTAGTAGCAAGGTGGAATAGGCTGGAGTGGAAAAAACTGATGATTGTAGACTGATAATAACCTTTGTGCCAAGCACTGTACACTCATGTTACAGATCTGAAGCTGCAAGTCTACTTGGAAGTGCAGAGATCATTTGAAGAATTACAGATGATGGCTGTCAGTTGAAGAAGTGGATAACAGTACTTGAAAATATAAATAAAAATACTAAACAAAATCAGATATTTCACTGACAATATAAATTTTATTTCTGAAGGCAAATCTGCCTGTCACTTGAATGGTTTCTTCTCTTTCTCCTTCTTTTAAACTTTGATTTTTCAGCTTAGATTTACTAGACATGTTTAAAATTTATTCCCATGATGCTATTTTCACAAGTTCTTTTATAGACTAGCACTGCAATGTTAATAGGCTCTAAAAATGAAACCTTTTATTTTTGGTACGCGGAACACTGTGTACTAAATGCAATGCAATACAAGTTGCACAAAGTACATGAGCTTTAATACTTGCACTCTCTATTTAAGAATAGAAACTTACAAGTTCATATTTTTCTACAAAAATTGAGATGCAAAGATTTTCTTAAAAAACGTTTGGTTATTTTTCCTTCTAGTACTCCACATCATGAACAATATTTCAGAAGTGGTTTGTGAAAACAGTAATGTTTACCACACTATAGAGTTTTTGAATTATACTCCTTATGGATAAAGTGCAGGTCTCATCTAGAGTGAAACAGAACTCTGCAGGGTGATGCTAGGGAGATAGTAATAGAATAATAGTAATAGAAATAGAATAGTAATAGAATACTATAGAATAGAATTACTAGAATAATAATAGAATAGAATAGATAGTAATAGAATAGAATAGTAATAGAAATAATAGAAAACTCTAAATAACAGAGCTACTCTTTTTAGAAAATAATAGAATAAATAATAGAAATGTTATTTTTAAATAGTAGTTACAGAAGTATTTATTCTGTTTGCGTCATAACATTTGGACAAGATCTCTTCTCACATTCGCTATTTCCAAAGGTCAGTTAAAAGTGTCATAACTAAATTATTCTCTATGTATTATTAATGCATGTAATTCATAACACAATAATTTAATAATGTGATTAAATTTGTGATACAGACATTTCTTAATTTTAGAGTAGTTTATTTGGGTTCCTGATTAATTGTGTCATTAGTACAAAGTATTCTGGAGTAGATGCCATCCACAGCTGGAGTTGTTAACCCGGAAAGTTATAACCATGGCTGTTCTGCTTCCATGTTAAGGAATTTGATGGGTTTTTTGTTTGTTTGTTTGTTTGTTTTTTTCACTTTGAGTTGAACTAATAATGTGCTACATTTACAATCTGGCAAAGCTATTTTATACATTTTTTCACTTAATTTCCTGTAAGTCAAAGTCTCAGTAAAGGCTCTTTTTTGATGACAGACACATAGGTCATGAATTATTGCATTAATCCTGTTTCGAACTGCCACAGAACGTCCTTTCTAGCTGCAGAGTGCTGGGTGAAAAGGTATTCATGCAGATCTGGTGTACGTTCAGGCACTCTTTCTCAACACAGCACATCCATCTTTAGGTCACCCTTAAACATGCAACTTTTTTCTTCTCTTTCCATTTTACACCATCCTAGGTAACAATAACATCAGAAGAATACTTCAAAATGTTATGTCTTATGATTCTTCTTGAAGTGGCTCACACAAAATGTTTTTTGAGGAATTACAATATAATTGGTTTAGTAGAATCAGATGTGGTCATTACTTCACCAAACTGTTTTGGATTTTATCATTTTTAAGGTTTTTTAAAACTTTATCATTCACAATTTTTTGACTTATTAGGTGTAGGAGGTATCATCAAATAACTGGAATTAACCTCTGATGTGTCATCAGTTACCACGTAGCACACAGATTTTCCCCTGTTAAATCTAAATATTATAGATTCACACAAGTATTTTAGCTCTCCAGTTTGAATCTAATTCAAATAATTTTAATAGTAAGTGCCCAATACTTTTATCTTAAATTTAAACTAAAGATAGCCCTACATCTAGTAGAATGCTTTTTACCTCACAAAGAAGATTGACAAGTATTCAGAAGAGACATTAGATTAGACATTAGACACTCTGGAGAATGCACTTCAGGTAATAAACATCTTAGACTACATCACAGAAACTGCAGAAATGCAAAGCAGCCCAATCCTATTGATCTTACCACAGCATTAACTAGCCATTTCCAAATGCAAAGTGTGTTTAAGTTAATGCAGCTGCTGTGTTAGTTAAATTCTTTCTTGCTTCAGCACAAAATGCTTGTACCGTACAAATTCTGCAGAGCAATTCCTTAGTTATAAACAGTTTGGCTATTCTTAATTTTTTTCTATATGGCTGAGAATCTCAGAAAGGCTGCAGAGATGCATCACAGCAATCATTAGTGATCAAGAGTTTCCGATTATTAAGTCACACCCACTTGTCAGGTAGTTGATATAAATGAAGCAAAGCAGAGTTTGTATTCAGCATGGAGTTTTCCGGGAGAAGGGAAGATCACACTTCCTGAAGATTTTATGTAAAATGCAGACACATCACCAGAGAGACAATTCTACTGCACTGGTTTAGTTGAGCCTTAGCAAACCAGTTTACAGCAGCCATAGTATGGAATAATTTGGAGGTTGAGAGGGGTTACTATGACTACAAATATTTAATCCAGGGAGATAGTAACCTCTTCAACTTTTTTGAACTAGGCTTTGTATAGATATTGCATTAGCAAACCCTGTGTCATGTACATCAATGCCTACAGCTAGAAAGACTTCTGATGGAAAAAAAAAAAAAAGTCAAAATTTGGGCAGTGTACAGTCAAATAGTTGCAAGGAATTTCTTTGAAAGAATGCCTGAAGTCTTGTAAGCAATTTCTCATAAGGACAAGTTGCAGTTTTGTATGATGTTTTACGTAAAGCCAAACTGCTGTCTTGTAGAAATTCAGGAGGTAATAGCGACCTAATTTCAGTTTTGTTACAGTTGGTTACTCTCAAAATCTTGTTCTGAGCAAAAAGGAAAGCACCAAAGATGGAGCTAAGAATTTATTTTTAGTTAAAGTAATGTTTTCCTGGACAAATAGTTCAAATTATAACAAAGAATATAATTAAGAATATAATTAAAATTACTACACAAGTTCTGTTTCACCCTTCTCTCTGTTGTAATGCTCATCCTTACTGCATCCTGCAGTTGACAGCTGAGTCTGTCTTAATTGGCACATGGTGGTAGTGATAACAAGTCATTGGTACCCTGAGGACTTTGTAGTGAATGATATGAAGCTTATGGTGGAAGTGTCTTTCCCTTCAGTCTCAGGTTTGTTTCTACAAGGTTTCTCACAATACACAGCTTACTTTTCATTGATTCCCACTGTTTTTGACAAAAAGTGCACTGATTCCATAGGCCTGTGAGACCATTGTTACACAGGGAACTCAGAGAGGTTAGTCTAAAAACTGCAATAAATTCACTGGACATTTGCTCAACAAGGGAAATCCAGCTCAGGCCATACAAGCCCAGATGAGTCCATACACAAATAAGTCAATAAAGTGCCTGTAGCCTTCTAATAGTGATGGAGAAAAAAAAATGTATTTACAGCTGTCAACAAAATGAACAGAAACTACCACTGACTTTCTTCTGATGGGATCTGGCTTAGTTTTTTGGTGTTTTTGTTTTGTTTTGTTTTGTTTTGTTTGTTTGTTTGTTTTAACTTTGGGTTAATATTAAGAAAATGGACTTCTTTCAAGGGCTGGAATGTAACACTGAAAGTTTTGAAACATACAGCAAGGAAAAAATACTTCAGTTTCTTACTAGGCTGGAGATGAAATCACACAATTGAATTGGTTGTTGTGTTCACAGAAAGAATTGGAAAAGTGGGAAAAGTGAAGGTATTTAAACCGATTCAACTTCTGTATTCATAACCTATTTCATATTTATTTATCTAGAGCTCATTTATACACAGAGTTGAGTTCTTATTCCCCAAGATTTTAGAGTGCTGAAAAAACTAAACTTATGAAAGCTTCTTTCAAGACTGTCCACTCTCAAATGTGGAATCAAAAACATTTCTTACCAGTCTGCGGTATCTGTTTGATACTAGTTTTGTTATCTCTTTGCATTAATCAGCTCCAGTTTCCATATATCGCCATGTTGCTCTTTTCCCCATACTTACACAGTTTACACTTTAATGCTTCTTTGTTTCTCAAATCTTGTTTGAGACCACTGAAAACGGGAAGTGAGTTTTAAAATAAATATGTTTGAGATGAATAGCTACCGCTTTCATAAATCTTTTTTTTTTTTTTTTAATTACAAATGAGCTCAACATAGTAATGCTTTATACTTTAATTATGATTTTGATGACCTTCTTAGAGCTGAAAGCCATTTCTCTTACTTAATGACATTCATGTGTGTGTTTGGGGAGTTCTGTTGCTAAGTGATTTCTAGGAAACCAGCTGAAGCAAACTAATGAAGTGTCAGTTAATATTTTGTAGTGATTTCATGAAATGGTATTATTGGACCAAGAAGAGGCCTGTCTTCCATTTACAAAATCTTCAGAGTTTGAAGGCTTGAGAGAGCATATCAGACCCACATACACAAAGTAGACCCCCAAATACAAAAAGAATCTTCATCTCCTTGTTTTACCATATCTAACTTGTGCATTTCGCTATATAATAAAATATGACTGGCTACTGATAGATGAATGCAATGTAGATTTGTCCCATTAATTTCCAAAAGTGCAAAGTATGTTTGTACCCTAGTATTGCTTGTACAGCTGGGAAGAAAGTTGCACCTCTTCCTTAAACTTTTGCTGTTTTCAAGAGGTAGTTGAAGAGACAGCTAAATAATAGTGTAAACTACGTACTTATAATAAAGAAATAGAAATCAGTTTCTTGGTATACAATTCTGAGTAGTTATGTTTTCTCTTTTTCAGCATGTAAAACTTCATAATCTGAGTAGATAGAAACAAAGACAACTAACATTTTGTTAACAGCTGACATTTTTTATTATGCTTAGATGAAGGATAGGAGCAAGATGAACAACATAGGAAATGTTCAGTTTGTGCTTGCTGGTTCTCCACAAGACCTAGAGTAGAAGAAGCAAAAGACAGTTGATGATGACCTTTCAAAGTTTTAACATGAAACTGAGATAAATTCCAGAAGTCTCATTAAAGATGACTTGTTCTGTTGGAGCTTACACTCTAGCCAACCTTGTAGTGTTTCAACAGATCACTGAAATAAGACTAGTATCATAGCACCAGCCTCCAGCATAGTATGTGAATCCTGTATGTCCTGTTATAGGACAGCCGTGAAAGGACGGCCTTTTTGCCTTATTATCTCTGCTATACTCTGGCCTATGAGAAGGTGTCTCAAAGGGGAGAAAATAGCTCCCTTACCAAAAGCAATTGAACATCTTCAAGCAGAAAGCCAGTTTCTGTGCTCTAAAGAGAAACAGAAAGCAAGCTGAAAATTGTAATGCAAATAAACTGAAAGACTTCAACAAAGAGCAAGGGGAAGGCGTATAGGTAGGTGAAAAGATAATTTTTTCCTCAGGAGAAAATGGGCAGCTTCTGGAGGAGAAGTGCAGAGACAGTATGCAAACAGTCCCATAACATTAAGAATTCCCAAACCAAGTGGAAGAGTGAAAGGAGAGACTCCACCTGTGAAAATATGTAGTGTAGATTTTATTATTACCCCTTCTAGTGTTTTCCATTAGTATGGAAATAGCTGGTTAGTACTTGGTGTTCCAGTGCAAGAAGTTTGGAAAACAAGGATCATCTGGTGTCTTTAGTCATGCTCAATTTTAGGAAAATCACAATGCCATTGCTTACTAGAGGAGATCAATTTTAGGAGGATTTTAGTGAAATCCGTGATTTACCTATATTCAGTTTCCACTGAAAGGCACAAAACCCATATTTTTCTAAAACCAAGTTTGTATTTTGTCCTCAGTAGTAAAGTCTTCTCTGTACAAATCAAGTGTGGACCAAAGAGAAAGGATGCAAGATTTCTTTCCAACAGCTGTTTCACCAGTTAGTATGAGATGTTAGTGTCACTTTCATATCCTACTCAGACAGTTTTCATCTGTCTGCTGATACTGCTGTCAGTATTGGCTGTCAGTATGAGCTGTGACTTTTGGATTTGTGATTCCAGATTGCCTCCTGGGAAATAAGCAGAACCAAAGTAATTACTTATTATTTGTAGCAATCGTTAGATGGTTTCTACAACTGCACTTTGAATGGAGCAGACCAGCACAGCTTTGCCAGTTAATCTCTCATCTTCTACCCACACTGAAGGTTTAGCAACAGTCATATTGCCCCACATAACTTCATAGGTGACATACGAGTACAGAAATGTAGTATTAAGCATGATGTACTGGAATAAAAATTGTCAAAGCAGTGAAGATATCTCAGATTTGATTTGTTGTATTGTGATATATTCTTTTATAAAAAGAAAACAATAGCAAAAACAAGGAAGGTAGGCATTCATAGTCTGACGTAATGGATTTATCAATTCCCTGTAGTCAGAGTGGCTAAACAATTACTGAGCATACTAAGACTTATTAAAGCCAGGCATTTGAAGATAGAAAATAATGTAGCAAATTGCCATTAACCCATTTTGTTGAAGGTGGGATGGCTATCTTACCCACTAGAGGTGACTAATACTTCATTATATTTTCTCTTCACCTTTACACATTCTTTCCTAAATGACAGACCAATGGCAAATACTTGTTTTGCAATGTATTTATGGTAATCAAGACAGTAAAAGTCTCTGTACTACTCTGTTCCCAGTGGTATTTGTGCATATATGATCTTTGTAGAAAATTGCTACAAAACAACATGAGAAACCTTGTAGGCAAGCATTTTCAACTTTAAATTGTGTTATTATTTTTTTTTTTATCTGCTTCAGACGTCCTAGAATTTTGAATCAGATCATTCAGTCCCTCTCCTTTTCCCTACAACTATTCCCACGCTTCAAAGAAAGCTTGAGGTCTTGTAGTATAGACTCAGATATTTTATCTCAGTTTAATTTTCCTGTCTTTCTATCCTCAGTGAACCTAATATTTCAAGTGAAATTTTGTTTTTAGCTGAGACTTAAGAAATGACCTCCATAAATGATGTATAAGCCATTTCAGCAATCACTTCTATTAAGTCAAACTGCAAACTGCCTTTTGTAGCACTAAGAATTATTCTACTTGTGTACTTTTTTGGAGGAGATGGAGTTTGGAGGATGAAGGCTAAAGCAATGTTGTGCTCAGAAATAAAACCACTTAATCTAATGATGAAGCAAAGTCTTTCTGTATAATGGATTATGCAGAAGTTGTTATTGCTGCATTATTAACAAATGTCTTGTGTAAGAACTGAATGTGTTTTGTTTTGGTTTGGTTTGGTTTTCATAAAAGTAGATCTTCATGGAATCATAGAATGGCTGGTGTTGGAAGGGACCTCAAGGATGATCAAGCTCCAATCCCCCTGCTGCAGGCAGGGCTGCCAACCTCCATGTCTAATACTAGATCTTGTTTACGTTACATTTATTAATCTGAAATGCTTGTCTTTAAAAACACATAAATAGCAGTTCTAGAACTGTTTATTTTTCAACACTGATCTAAGCACCATTAACAGAAGTGGTATCTAAATCTTGTAAAAGTAATGAACATTTCCCTTGGTGTTGAACTACTGAATCTTCCGACACTTTGATATAGGGGTTAGATGACAAAGTGGATTGCCTTGTCCACCAAGATGTGGTTGAAGAAAATTTCACTGACAACTGAGGTAAGAGTTACACTTAAACATACAGGAAAAGACACAAGGAATTTTCCAATTTTTTTTTAAAAATCAGGATTTTTACCAAAAAACCCTCACATTAAAAAAAAAGAAAAAAAAAGAGAAAAAAAAAAGAAACAAGAACAAACTCCCTAAAAAGCAGAAACCAGAAAAAGAAAAAAAAAAGCCCCCTCTCCCCAAAAAAAGAAAAAAAAAAAAAAAGAATCATGACAAAAATACATACTTAAATTTATTTGATTCAAGTTCTTTCTCTTTGGCTAAACTGAGATGAATATAACCATACTTTTAAGGATGGCATAACCAGCTTTTAAGGATGAAAAGTCTAATGCAAACGTGGGAACTATTTGTTGAGAAAGGTGTTTGAATCCAGCCTTATGAAGCCAGTCATTATCATAAGTTTTACACTTGAGGTAAGAGAAAAGGAAGAACGAAGCAGGGTATACATTTTTTGCTTGGCAGAATTATTTCCTTAAAGACTACATACTATTTGTCTTGACTTATGTAGTTTCACAGTGGCTGTATGGATATTTCAATTTACATTTTATTTTAACTGATTTTTCAGTAATTCCATTGACCAAGATAGGTGTTACTTTGGTGAGAGAGATATAATTTATATCTTCTTATAATTGCACTTAAATCTTACAGTGTGCTAAGACTTTTCACTCAAAGGCTTTTAATCACTACTGCTGTTTCTCTAACTCCTCAATTTTTAGATATTTGCAGAAGTGAGAGCTTTAGTAGGTGCTACTATAGCTGACAGTTTGCTTCCATTTCCTCCATCCCTCCCTATACATTTATGAATGCACAGCATTATAAATGGGCTGCATAAACCAAGGGCTTTTTTAGTCCACAGCTTAAGAAAACAAGAGTTCAGTCCCTGACTCCTCGAATCTCTCACCTTCACTAAAAGTTAAAAACCCAAAGCTTAGGTGGATCTTCAAAGCTCAACAAGAGCTTTCACTTAAACTCTTGTGAAAGAAGCAGAGACATAAAAGCAGTGGTTTGAATTCACCTGACTTTTCTCTCTGCTTGAACACTGCACATATACTTTCCTTCTGTGGGTGCCCCACCCTTGGAGGCGCTCAAGGCCAAATTGGATGGGGTCCTGGGCAGCCTGATCTGATGGATGGAAATCCTGCCCACAGGAGGGGGTGGGGATTATGTGGGCTTTAAGGTCCCTTACAACCCAAGCCATTCTGTGATTCCATGATTCTATGGCTCTCTGATGCTATGATTCTTGCTTACATTTCTTCAAAGGCAAAGAAAACTGTTATTCACTGCCCTCAGAGAGTAGTTTCCCTGGGTTTGCTTATCTCACATATTTGAAACTATAGACATTGACCCTTTTTCCAGAAGATGCACACAGCCACAGAAAGTCTAGATCTCTCAATGTACAAAAGGTAGCTGCCTATATGCTGCCTATTTCTTGAGCATGCTTTGCTGTTTGCAGCTTTCAGGACATCACAGATTTGAGATCAAATTGGTTTTTGCTCAGCTTTCCCCTGGAATCTCTTTTCTATAGTACTTTATAAAGAAGCATGCATGGTGCCTGAAATGCCACAGAACTGGATCAGAAGGTTTTATTTAGTACTGAGAAAAAAAGATTTTGAGAGAATTAGAGGTGGAAAAGCAGCCTACTATTTTCAATGTTATTTCACATACTGGTATTGAAACACTTGGCACTCCTCAGTTTCTTGCAGCAGGGGTTGGATAAGCTCAGTGATGTAGTAACTTTTTGTAATCTTCCATAAGAATCCAAGAAAGCAAAACTTGATGTTTTGGTTGTAATTAATAAAAGTCTTATTGGCAGAAGCTACATTTTCTTGTTGTAGGAAATAATTGTGTACTGTCATGAAATATTAGAACAGCAGTATTTGAACTGGAGGCAGATTTGCAATTCATGATATACTTGTTTGATTTCCTTTGTTATTTTATTCATGATTTTATTCAATCACTTTGATGTATTAATTTCATGTGAAATGTATATTTTCATTTAAGCAAATTAAAGTACATTTGAAAGCTTTTTTTTTGTTTTTTTTTTTTAATCTTCACTCTGACTGATAATGATAATCTTGGCATGTTTGAAACAGAAATTCTGAAAGCCCCAGAAACAAGGGTTTTTTTTTTTTTTTTTTTTTTTTCCCCCCCCCGGGGTGGTGATAATACTGACAGTCTTGAGGAATGCATAAAAATGTTTCTGTAACAGAGGACCTATCTAGGGATGACTGGATGTTAAAAGAAGTCTTGTTCTTGATGGCAGCCCCATAGGGATAAACTACATCTAATGACAGTTAAAGAAATGCCATAGAGAAGGGAAAAAAGAAATTATAAAGAATGTTTTTTGTTACTTACAATTCATTCCCTTTTTCCCTTAGGCAAACAAACCATTATCTTTGGTGACAGTAACGTCTGACATTATATGAAACTTTCTGATTATATTCTTACCCCAAGAATAAAATTCCTTTAAGAAGTGGGTGAAAGAAACAGGTAATTGATAAAACAGGCATTCAACTTTTAATGAAGTTTAGCTGAGAACGCTCAGATTAATTGTTTATTTTTCATTAAATATCAGAAAGCTTATATCAAAACTCTTGGTTCAGTAAAATTTAGTTTACCATGCAGAGAAAATTCTATGGTGCACCGTATTTCCATAGCTAATGTTTTTAATACCCTGAAGCCAGTTTTATAGCAGAAAGTAATAATTTTTATCTACTGAGGATGTTTTAAATGGGCATCAATGTTGGGTAGTCTCTACATTTTCTTTCTCAGAGAAAGCACAGTAAACAGATACTTTGCATTCAAACTGCCCCAGATAAATCCAGTTACACTTCTCCAAGCTGTACACTTCTCTGTGGTTCAGAAAGTGGTTTTAATATGATAATTCTGCTAATGAAGACTGCTTTACACTTTCTCTAATTTTGGACCATTTACTCTGGCTTCTTATGTGCAGCATCAAAATGCTTTCAGCTAATTTGTCTTTTAACTCACCTCTTTACCTGGAGGTCATTTGTGATTTCTTCTCCATATGCTTTAATGAGATTTTTTATTTATTATGATGTTTCTACTTGACAAACAAGGTGCTAGTGCAGTGCTGTTATACAGTAGAAGACTGGTGCAATTGTAGACTACATATCCTGATGATGGTCCACTCTTGCTGCTGAGAACACCTGTAAGTAAATCCATGTTGTTTACTGCTCATTTTTTAGTATTTGTTTTATGTAAAGGACATTTACCTGATCCACTCAGCTGGGATAGTAAAACCTGAAGTTTGTTGTATTATTGCTTTGCGAACCAGGTCCAAAGACTAAGAGGCTAAATCTCACATTTTTGTGCTTATTTTCAAATCTTTACCTTCATGAGTGGGCTAGATTTCTTCATATTTAATTTTAATGTAAGTCAGGCTGTATTATTTAGGGATGCCTCATGAGATGAGATAATGGAAGATTCCTTCTAAGGAGGAGAGTCATGGTGTTTTGCAATTGTTACTATATAATTTGACTGAATTAAAAAGTCTAATTCCAACAGAGAAGGGGATTGACTCTGAGCTAACTATAACCACTCAAGTTATAAAAATAAATCCCAGTGAACCAAAGAGTTGAATGAGTAAGGGAAGAGGAAAAAGGAAAAGACTGTTCTGCTACTAGGAGATGATTACATACAAATGTCTAAGGTACGTCATCTTGATATCTGCATGCATTTCTGTTTGTTTGTTTGTTTTGTTTTGTTTTGTTTGCTTGTTTGTTTGTTTCTGCTTTCCTCTCCTTCTGATAAAAAATAGGAAGAAAAACAAATAAAGGGAATAGGAATGATCCAAGTTTTGAATTAGCTTCCATATGTAGCAGCAATTAGATTTTTACTCTCCTCATTAGTTTTAAAAATTATACACTTACATGGGAATTAGTTACTTATCCTCTCCTGTTTGTGTTTCTGCAGTGGTACAATTTCTTTTTATACAACTTCGTAAATTGGATGAGCAGGAGTTACTAACATATGGGCAGGAGACTCAATTAGAGGGGCAAACTATTAGGACAGCTCATACATCCAATATAACAATGCTAAATTTCAGCATTTTCTATCCTACAGATTGTCAAAATATATGACTGGAATTAAAAGTTTAAGATTGGGAAGTAACTTTGTTTTACAAGAACATCTTACTGGAGGTAGCACTTGCTTCTTCAATGTCCCAAAACTACATATTTGCATTTTTTTTCTTAAAGGAAGTGACAAGTTTGGGCATCAAGTTTGCTACTGATACACCCACATCTCCTCCTTCCAAACTTTTCAGTTGAAAATCTATGGGGTATGACTGCTTTGCCATGCTGCATGCACCAAGTAGCATACCACTGTCTTTTTTTCCTCATATCTTTTTGAGATGCTTAGCCAGTGACTGAACTGAACTCTGTGTGAAATTTCCACGTGTAAAATCTTCTCTAACTTGACATAACAGTGCTGTTCACCTTATCTTTATTCCCAAAAGTTTTGCCCCACTTCTATTCACTATTCAGATTCAAAAGTGGGGAAGTAAATAATATTTAGCTGTGAATTAGATGTTTCGTATTAACAAACTGGTTGATTACTTCTTAGGAATCTTTCCTAGCCTTTGGCTAGACCACTCACCTTTTCCACTAGGAATAGCCTCCTACATTTATATTCTTTTATTTCTCCATTATTCAGCAGAATATGTTTGGAAGATTATAATGCTAATACATATCTTATAAAAGCATGTAATTTTAGACAGTCCCAAAGTACTTACCCTTTCTACACAGCTGGGGTTATACATTTTTGATGTGTTAATGAATATGGTTGTCCAGCTATCAGGTAGCAACTCTCAGTTTGAGGCAGGAAAGCAGCTGCAAGATACATAGACAACGCACCTACAGACCCAAGAAGCATGGTTTAAAGTCAAACAACTGAGAAATAATTGAGTAGTTTAGTGCTACAAAGGTTTCAATATTTAATAGCCTGAAAGGTTTTTTTTTAAATCTTTTATAATTTTAAAGGCACTGTTGGAGTCCCAGAAAGTACAGATAGGTGTTGCTAAACAGCACGCACACACACACACACACACACACAAAGAGCATGCATATTAATTATAAGGTAAAAAGCAGAGAAAAAGGGCATATTATCCTGAATGAAGCTTTTCCATAGAAATAATATCTAAAATTCTCAGCTTTTTAAAAAGTTATTGAAATTAAGCATAGGTGGATTGTCAGCTTTCAGAACAATATATTTGCCTTTTCTTTTCTTAGAAAAGGTTAGGCTGGAAATGACCTCCAAGATCATAAAGTTCAACCATCAACCTCTACTGTGCCCTCACACCTCTTAAATACCACTTCCCACGGCAAGCTACTCCAGTGTTAGATCATCTGCTCTATGAAAAAATTCTTCCTGATGTCTAATTGAAACTGATGCAGCTTGACACTCTTTGCTCGCATCCTATCACTTAGATAAAAGTTACAGACACCCTCCTCACTACAACCTCCTTTCAGGTAGTTGTAGATAGCAATGAAGTCTCCCATCAACCTCCTCCAGAGAAAACAACCCCAGTTCTTTCTGTCACTCCTCATATGTCTTGTTTCCTAGTCCATTCACCAGCTTTGTTGCTGTTCTCTGAACAAACTCAAGCAACTCAATATCCTTCTTGTAGCAAGGATTCAAAAACTGAACACAATATCCAATGTGCAATATCACTGTTACTGTTTACAAGGGGAAAACACTTCCCTCATCCTACTGGCCACACTATTTTGATGCTGGCCATGATGCTGTTGGCCTTTTTGGATACCTGGGCACACTGCTGGCTTGTGTTCAGCTGGCTTTTGACAAGCACCTCAGGTCCTTTTATGCTGAGCAACTTTTCAGCCACACTTCCCTAAGCCTGTATCTCTGTGTGATGTTTTTATGACCCAAATGCATGATTCAGCACTTAGCCTTGTTGAATGTCATCTGACTGGATTTTGTCTGTTGATGCAGCCTATCCAGATCCCTCCTGAAAGCCTTCCTAAACTCAAGCAGAGGAGTAGATAATACCTAACTTGGTATTATCTGCAAATTTACTGTGACTGCATTCAATCCCCTCATCCAGATCATCAATAAAGGAATTAAACAAAACTGGCCACAGTATTGAGCCCTGGGAATTACTCCTGCTGGCTGGCTGCCAACTGGATTGAACTCCATCTGCTGTGAGTCTTTGAGCCTGACCATTCAGTCGGTTCTTCACCCAGTGAACTGCATGACTCTTCAAGCCATAAACAGTCAGTTTTTCCAGGAAAATACTATAAGAAATTGTGCCAAGCCTTTGCTGACTGTCAATTGAGTAATACTCATAATGAACATGATGGTATTTTCAAGCATTCAAACAAAACAAAACAAAACAAAACAAAACAAAACAAAACAAACAAAAACCACAGATTTCACACTACCTTATTCAGTTATAAAAAAAAAGATCAGAAAATTTATACTTTTTTCATGAATATATTTAGCATTAACATACCCTAGATTTAAGTCTACTATGATCTTTATTACCTTTTAAAGAGAAATTCTCAGTGTTATCTGTCTTTGAAACAAATCAAGAAGGACACCACGTACACTGCTGCAAACTATCTCAAAATGCAGCTTCATAAGCCCTTATTTCATTTGAGGGGGGATAAAGAGAATAATTTATTTTTGTAATGGCTCCATTAGGGCAGACCATGCCTCTGCCTAGAAATGCCCTGTTAGCAAAGCTCTCATCGAACAATGATCTCTGGGAAGGTGAATGAATATAACACAGGCTGCTACTGCATTCATTTTGGAATAGTCAATAACTTCCCCTATGCCCCCACTATTTCAGAAAGCATCATAACTTCTTACGTTTTGTTTTTGTTTGTTTTGTTTTGTTTTGTTTTGTAATAATGCCCTCTTATAGACCACAATTTGAACCAAAGTGAAAACTTGCCTAAGTGTGGAATTATACACTAGAGAAAAATGTAGAAGATCTATTGTAATTTCTCCTGCAAACAGTCCAGTCATTTTTCAAATGGCTATGAGAAGCTGATATACTGGATTTCTTCTCCCACTACCCCTGGCCATATTCTGGAGTGATTTATGGCTATTCAAGACACTAATGGGGTAAGAGCAAGGAGATCCAGTTTCAGAAGTAAATTCTTCATAGGACGTTTGGGAACAGGAAGTGCTAAGAATAATAGACTGAACAGCTACTATGCAAAGGTGGCAAGGCTTCAGCAAGGCTTTTAATAACATCTCCCATAACATCTTCATAGACAAGCTGTTGACGAATGGACTAAATAAGCAGACAATGGAGAGAATGGGAAGGAGCCAAATTGTTGGGCCCTGGACATGAAGTCCAGTTGGGTTCCAGTAGTGTACTTCCGGTGTACTTCAGGCATCAATACTGGGTCTAGGTGAACAATATTGTTGTTAATAACCTAGCTTAGGGAGCAGAGTGTATCATCAGCAAATTTCCAGATGACAAAAACTGGGGACAGAGGTTGATGCATAGGAGAATTCTGTTGTCATCCCAGGGGACCTTAGAGGCTGGAGAAGCATGCTGCAAGGTTCTGTGCATGGGGAGGGCGTACCTCAAGCACCAGTATGTGTTGTGACCTACCAAGCTGGAAAGCAGCTTGGTGAACAAGAGCCCACAGGTAGTTGGATTGTCCTGGGCTGCACTAGGGGTATTGCCAGCAGGTCAAAGGAGGTAATCCTTCCCACCTACTCAGGACTGGCGAGACAACAGGTGGACATAATGGAGAGAGTACAATGAAGTGCCACAAAGATTGTGAAAGGAATGGAGCATTTCAGCTATAAGAAAAGGCTGAGAGAGCTAGGATCCTTCAGACTAGAGAAGAAAAGGTTCACTGGGGGTTCACTGAAGATTTGATGTATATAAATACTTGAAGGTGGAGTGCAAAATGGTTGGAGCCATGATTTTTTCATTGGTAGCAGTAAAAGAGGCATTAGACACAAACTGAAACAGCCCAGTTTTCTTCAGAACTTCAGGAAACACATTTTCTTTTAAGATCACCAAGGGCTGATACAGGTTGCCCAGAGAAGTTGTGAAGTTTTCCTCCCTTAGATACTCAAAAGCTGAATTGATTTCACAGGATAGGAAGAGGCAAAAATGGATTTCATTTGGAAATCCTCCAGAACAGAACGTGTCTCATTCTTTGCAAGAGAGTTGAGAAGTTTGTTTTAAAACAAACAAAAAAAGTTTGAAGTAAAATTGTTATGACTAACTCGACTATTACAACATGCAAAAAATTATTATACGTATTGAGACACAGATCATTTACTTCAAAGTTGCTTGCATCTAACTACAGAATTGTCCTGTAAAACTTAAGTTCTTATTCTCAATCTTATGTTCTGGCTGTCAAGGTTGTTCAATTAAAAGGCATACGTGAGTTGAAATAGCTTTTGCAAGAGATCTAATAATCCAGTCGAAGGAATTTAAACTGGTGGTTCAAAAAGGCTTTAGAACAAAATCATCTGTAACGCAATAGTAAGTGCAGCAATAACAGCAGAGCAGCAAAATTCCAGACTGCAGCAAGCGAGGATTTGCTCAAACATAACAGCAGTGGATACTGACTCCACCCCTTCTGGTCACTCAGGTACATTCCATGAACTTCAGCTCCCCTGGATTTGCCTTGCCTTCCCACCAGGTGCTTAATCACTGGTTCAAGCCCTGACTTAGCATTTCCAATACACCAGCATTACTAATCATGGACTTTGTTGAAATGATAAGGAGCCATTATTCCTTGTGTACTCATCTCTTCTTATTAAGTCTGGGAAATAAATATTTACCACATCCAATATCATCTTCTGTTGAAAACAACAACAAAATAAAAAGCTTCAGTTTAAATACCTGTTCTTACAATAATAAATCGTGACAGCTCTAAAGGTTAAATCAACCTTTGTTTTAGAATTCTGTAAATTTCAAAAATAACATCTGTAAAAGCCAAAAACTTCTGAATAGTTCAAAAGATAATCTTTACATTTCTCTAAGTATTCTCTTTCTTTGGATTTCTCAGTGCTGTAGATATTATTACCTATTGAACCTATCTTGCAGGCAGGAGTGAAATTCTCTTCCTTCCTTTTTGTGCTTAGCTGTACATTTTCGTGGCTGAACACTCCATCTACTTATTCTTGATATTAACATGAACACACTGTACAGAATACAGAAAAGGAATAAATGTATGAAGGTAATTACTGACTCTTGATTAAGTGCCGACAAGAGTAGTCCTGGTTTGATCTTGCATTTGTCATTTTCATGTGACATTGGGCATGAGAACTTCAAGTCTCTCTTTTAGTCATGAAAGGCAACAAAGACATTTTTTTTGTGAATCTGGCCTGAAGACAATGTCAATTTTCATCAGCTGGCACTGTGGCAGGCTGTGAGTAAGTGGGCATAAGATATTCTGTCACCAGACAAAGTGACATTAATATTGTGCCTCACCATGAGCTATCATGGCCACAAGCCATTAGTTCCAATTAAAATAATGATCTTCTCTTTCAGAATGCAATGCCAGACTTTGTACCAGGTCAGTGGTTAACGCATGTTCTTTTGTGCATTTAATGGTGAAACATAAACAGGGTAGGTTAATCATCCATCTTTAAAACTGATATTTTTAAGTAGGACAAGCACACAATGGATGCAAACACTCACCTAGCTACAGTAGTTGTTTGCTAAAAAAAAGTGTCTTTAGATGATCATTTGTCCTGAATTCAATATGGGTCTTAAAGACAGAAATTTAGGGACATGCCAGTTTCTAGTGTTGATTACATATTTTTGAAGAACACTAAATACCCTTTTATTTTTCTTCGTATTCTTCTGAGTAGAAGTTCTCCAGCTTTTTGTTTGTTTGTTTTGCTGTGTTTTGTGTGTGTGAGTTTCTTTTTTGTGTCTGTATGCTGACTGTGCCATGGTGTTAACTGTCTGTACTTATTTTAGTTCAGGTGTACACAAGATAGTAAGACTTACAGAACTCTAGCAAAAGAGAGTTGAACAGATTACCTAATGTTTACTGTCAGCTAAACATGTGTAGTGACAACTATTATTAATTTGAGAATCAAGCAAACAGTATATTTTAAAAAAGGTTACAGAAACCCACAGATGATTCATCATAACTTGAAGTCATATAGCTCACAGTGACAGTTTTAAATAGCCTTTTCTATCTATACTTCTGAAAATCTTGCAAAACAATTATAATGACTGTTTTTTTAAGCTATTATATTCTTCAGCAATTTCAGGCACACGTCTACAATATTAATTCTATTTATTCCTACAGAAGTACTGCCATTAGTTGTCAAAGGGCACAGTGTCTAGTGGCCCAGAAGGCTGATCTAGCATTTACCTAATAGAATCATAGAATTATAGAATCACCAACGTTGGAAAAGACATCCAAGGTCATCTAGTCCAATCATCCACCTACTGCCAATATTTCTCCACTAAACCACATCCGTTAATACCTCGTCTAATTGTTTATTTAACACCTCCAGGGACAGTGACTCAACCACCTCCCTGGGCAGCCCATTCCAGAGCCTGATCACTCTTTTGGAGAAGAAATTTTTCCTAATATCCAACCTGAACCTTCCCTGGTGCAACTTGAGGCCATTCCTTCTAGTCCTGTCATAAATTATGAGGAAGGAGAGGCTGACACTCACCTCACCACAGCGTCCTCTCAGGTTGTTGTAGAAAACAATACTGTCTGCCCCAAGACTCCTTTCTCCAGATTAAATCCCAGTTCCCTCAGCTGGTCCTCACAAGGCTTGTGCTCCAGACCCCTTACCAGCTTTGTTGACCTTCTCTGGACAGTCTCCAGGGCCTCAATGGTTTTACTGTACTGAAGGCTCGAAACTGAACACAGTACTTGAAAGGTGGCCTCACCAGAGCTGAGTACATGGGAATGATCACCTCTCAGCTCCTGCTGGCAACATTATTTCTTATAACAGCCAGGAAAGATGCTATTGACCTTCTTGACTACCTGGGCACACTGCTGGCTCATGTTTAGCCAAGAGTCAGCCAACACCCCCAGGAGTGGTCAACAAAACTAAGAAGCCACCAATCCAGCAGCCTTCATATTCAGGGTTCAAGATCCTATTGTGTCCCTTCTTGCCACTAAACTGGGAGATGACACCTAGTGTCAGTGGATTTTAAAGATACTTTTCCACTCTAACATCACTGTTTTCCTCACTGTTTCAAGATCAAACTTCTAAATAAGCAATATAGTTTTTCTAAACAGCTGGAACAAATGTATACCCAAATTCATTGTCATATAAAAGAGCTGACAACAGACACAAAGAAAGGATATCTGTAAATAAAACATTAAGAAATGATTATCAGGCACCACCCTTATTCAAACAGCAGTTTTAGTTTTACCACATTTGGAAAGTAATATTTTTATGTATTTCATTTTTCATTCCAGAACCAGGCATTTCTCCCCTGTTTCTATTCCAGTGTGTTTATTTTTAGGAATTATAGGAAAAGATGGAAGATACGGATTAATAGTGCCAGAGATCAAGACCCTTCCCTGCTAGATCAAATTAGAAGTTTTTGATGTTTTCAGAAAAAGACTGTTTATCAGAGAAGATATTGTCTTTGTTTTTTTTGGAAGGATGAAACCTTGATCACAATTTAGTCAGAAGAGTCAGTTGTTGGATAAAGGATTCTTCTCTCTAAAGAAGCCAGGAAAGGAATCCAACAGCCAGCAATTTTCTTCATCTACTAATTCTCTTGGCAGATTAAAAAAGGAGGAGAAGGAGGCAGTTTTATCAGAATCCTCAAAATACACTACTGGTGAGGTTACAAATTGCTGAAAACTATTCTGATGTAGCTCCCAAAGATTCTCACTTCCTCTCCTACTGAAGTCACTACTATTTGTTATCAGAGAAACTAGAGATGGCTGATCAGTACAACAGTTTGCAGAGGAGCAAATGAGTTTCGCTTGTCATGAGGGAAGATCTCATCTCTTGATACCTTCACAATAACATGGAATGTATTCAAAGTATGTGTCAAGCTGGAGTTTTGATACTCTGGTGAGTTGATTTATGGAATACTAAGATACTTACAGTCTTTTTAAAAAGAAGAAAAGAGGAGAATAGAGACTAAATACCAGTTATTCCAGGTTGCTAGACCTTTGCCATCACAATCAATAAAAGCAAAGTCTCCTCTTCACATATATATCACTACTCCCAGTCTCTCCACCTCTTCTTGGAGACTTAGACATGTTTGAGAATTTGAGAGCCAACTTGTCACACCACAGTTACTAAACTGGAGCTAAAGCAGTAGGAATACAGCTGGAAAACAAAATATTTACATATGCCATTGGAGTTTCTTTTTTAACTTTACATTCCTCAAAAGACAGTATTTGTTCCACTTAGGAACTATTCTACTACCAAGAAAGGTAGCATTTTTATTCAACTCCAGCAACATTGTTTTTGTCAGTTAAAGGTATTGTTGTTTTCCAGGATTAACTACATATAAATCTTAAGAAAGAAGAGCGCTTATCTTTTCAGAATTCCTTCAAAGCAATTTCTCCTCTCCCTCTTCAAGTTGGCAGAGAAAACCAGAGTTTGGTCCAAGTAACTAATTATTCTGCTCTCAGTATTTTCTAGCTTTGTCCATTTTTCTCAGTCTTCCAGGACTGTCACCCCTTCTTTCTTCTCATGATTCCTCCAACAGGTATCCTTTCTCCCCAAGACAGGTCAGTAGACAGTCTCACTCACTTTGACACTTGAAGGCACCATCAGGCTGCATTTCAATATATCTGCAAAGCAGTTGCTTTTTATTCCCCTTTCTTCTACAACTCTGAAATTAGTACTGTTCTGAAACTTGACAAAATAGAATTGGTACTGATGTCAACTGGCCTGCACCTCTGCAAGATGTTTCTTCAGCAGAATATGCTATGACGCAAATCCTCCTGTGACTGTGCATACAGGATGAAAAATACTTAATCAAAGTGTTTATTATTCAGCTGTTCGAGTTTGGCATGATACTCTCACTAGCAGCTTAAAATTCTCTCCTTGAATATTTTTGGTACCATAATTACCTGTGGATGACAGGGGGGCAGGGGAGGGAACAGCAGGAGAGAGGCAGTTGCCTATTTTCACAAATTAGAGTATAATCTGATTCTTCTAGCAGTCCTGATGACTCTCCAGAGTTCTCATAGTCCCCTCAGCTGCCAAATATCAAAAGGCTGAAGTGCTGGGAATCTGCTGGGACTGAAGCAGCTCTGTTAAAAAAATAAATAAATAAAATAAAATAAAATAAAAAATCACTGTAGTCTTGCTTTTCAGTGGTCTTTGCTAAGGAAGTTCCTTCTCCTTTTACTTCTCTGTCCTCACATTGCTTGTTTCTGTATATCCTGGGCAAATAAGCAACTGAAAAAACAATTATCTGCTTAATTAAGAGGCAATTTACACAAGTTACTTATCTTGTTGGAAAAGCCCTGACCAGTATCTGCTCCTGATGTAGTAAAAACATTTATACTTTTGTTTCATATATGCCGTTTTTTTAAAAAAGAAAAGATGGAGAAATCAAAAGAGAAAAAAAAACAAAAAACTTGTGAATGTTTTTGCTAATATTTGTAAAATGATTACAAAAGCCCCTGGTATCAAGATTTGCTACTGTGTATACGCTCATGCTGCATTAAATCCTTCATAAACTTACTGCATTTAATGAATGATGACCTTTATAATCTCAGTTTGAGCATGTTGCTATAAGACAATGAAGAGTGCTTTTGTTTAAGGCATGGCAACTGGGCGTTTTCTCATGATCAATTTACAAAAAGGAAATTACACACATAAATAATATAAATACATATATTAATAAAAGGGTTAATTTACTGTTTTTCACTGATAGGTGGGATTTATTGTTTTCAATTTACAATAGATAAAAGAAAAGTTGGGGTCTCCAGCTCCCTGACAGGGTCTCTGTAGTTGATGTTCAGCTTCAAAGTGATGCTACCTAAAGATTACTTGGGATCTGCTTGCCTCTTGTTGTGTGCCAGCCTGTTCTGCTCTTCAATCTTAGACCCATGTACTGCTGGCATTCAAAATTGTGCCAGAGTGGGAAGTTGGCCCAAAATCCAAAGCTTAAAGTGTTTCATGTTCTTCTTACAAAGGTTCTGTGGGATGTTTCTTGTGCTTGAGAATGTGTTTCCTTTAGCAGTGGACATGTTACTAACTATTACTGAGCAAGGGCCAAGGTCAAGCCAGGGCCAAGTAGTTTGATTTTCTACATAAATGAGCTTTCTCCCACGTTTGAGCCCACTCTTTGCAATCTTGGTACAGAGAAAATGGATTAGCAAATCCTGAGACAAAGAATATCATAATGGCGCATTTAAGCTGCTACCTGCTATGGAAAACATTTTTCTTATGGAATTCAAGGAACACCATAAGTCTCCAATAAAAACACAGCTTAGAAACAACATGTGTCATTGTTTTGTTATCTATTGCTACAATAATGTCCCTATTACAATTGTTAGTCTTTTCTGGGCCAAACTTTATTTGCACTGTGAAGGCTCATGGAGTGGTCCATCTGGCTCCTGGCTGGGAAGAGAACCTTATGTGCCAAAATGCACCTCTGAGAGACAGCACACAGGATGTGTAATGGGGCTCAAGATAGTAATGTCAAAACATTTTGCATATCTTCACATTTGTTGCATCAATCGCGAAAAAAAACTGGACCTTTCACAGTCTTAAAAATATTTTAAAATTGTACCATATAATTATTTATGAATTCTTTCTTATTCTTTGTTCTCAAGCAAGAAGTTTCACCTTCTAGCCACCTCAAATCTTTCCATGAAAGCCTGTTGATTTCTGAGTGAAAAGACCTTTTTGAAGAAATGTATACTCAAAAATCAAAAGAGCAGCTGAAAACTGTCATGTTTTGGATGTCAGCATTTTTTTTCAATGTTGGTCTGTTGTCACAGCATGCTGATATAAAGGAAAATATAAGTAATTAGAGAGATGTTATCTTGGCTTATGTGTGCAAATATTAGTGGTGATGTCTCTCATAATTCTACCATCTTGAAATCTGAAAAGCACCTCTCTTGCACCTGAGAATGTGAACCTTGTCTGGTTTGCTGGACTGAATTTAAACTTTTCATCACTTGTTGGTGTTCCCCGACTAACTCATGTCATGATGGAAAGAAGAGTGAGTGAAGAAAAGTGCATCTGTGAGCAGGAGAAATGTACTCTGACTGTTAAATTAACCACAATAAAGGCAGAAGTGTATGCTATGTACCTGACCCAGAGCAATGTTAGCTAAGGAGAAGAGAAAAATAATGGTTTGAATTAGCAAATATTTTCAGTGCCTTTACAGGAAGAAAGGGGAAAAAAATGGAGGGATAAGTATTACTATCAGATTATAACTGGTATCAGCTTAGCCAGCATGGCTAGTGTTAATGATCCTTGTCTGAGGGGCAGAAAGGTTGCCACATATGAACTGTGCTCCTTTCTTACAAAAATGACAAGCAGGAAATGTTCTATTACTGCTGCAGCTAGGTCTGTAATGACTCCTCCGCCTTTCCTCCTGCTGTAGGTAATGGCTTACCCATGCAATTACCTCCTTTTGTCTTCACAAAGTTGAGGAAATTATTTCAACTTCTTTGCGGGGGGCATTTGAAACTAAAGTTATTTTTAGGGAGAAATAAATTCTTTCATGTAAGATGCGGGAGTTGTTGCTCCTCGGGCAGCTGAGAGAAAATGAAAGGCACTTCAAGTCTTTTTAAAAGCTAGGTTCTGATGTTTAGCTTGAGATCAAAGGGAGAACAGAGAAAGGACGGGAAGCTGAGTTTCTAGTAAGCTACCAGTATATACAGCCTCATGTATACATCCTTTGAAGGACTTGCCATTACATTTCTGATCTTTGAACTCTTTCTTATTTTGTGAAGGTGAACTGAATTTCTTTTCAGTTGTCTTTTTGTAAAACTAATGGCGTTGCTTCAGATAGTTTGAGAGGATTGTACTCAACCAAATCAAAAGAACACAGTGCCTGGAATTTGTCATTTATGTTTGTGGGAAAAAGACCACACTTTTAAAATATGAATAGCTGAAAATAACATTTACCATTTTTTTAAAAAAACACAATTCATAATTTTGATTTCATTCTTTACGCTCAGTTCTGTTACTTTATATACTGTAAATCTATTTATTTTCTTTTCAAGCTTCTTTATTTCTTGAAGGTGGTTCAGTTCAAATTCAAAATTCATTTTCTAGTTGCTTTTACACATACTTGCAAAGCTACTGCTGACTTATGTGAAAAATAATAACCAAGCTAAACAAGCTACTAGCAGCATTTGTAACCAGTTCTGATGGTAGACCAGTATTTCTAGCACAGTAGTATGAAAAAACTTTTGTTGTCAGTAATGCCAGGTGTTAACGCTTACTTTCTGACAGTATGAGGAAAAGCATAGCCAATAGCGTGTAGCTGAGGAATAGTACTATCTATTTATCACTATTCATAACCAGAGAGATTGGTTGTGGAATTGAGAAAGAAGCTGTATCAATCAAAAAAATTCAAAAAAATTAGACAGTAATTTATTTTGATGTTTTCATGTGGTAGTTACAGTCTTTGATAATATAAACATTTTCCTTTGTAGATATTTAGGATCTTTACTAAAATAGGTAATAAATGTAATTCCCATTATTTACAGCTTGTGAAATTGATGCAAAAGACAAAAGAGTTGCCTTGCTCCAGGAGAAAGAGATGGTTGAAGTAAGAAGAATGGAAGCATACTTGCAACAGTGGTTTGAGTGCTTATAAATATTAATGTGATAGTGTTTTACATTGTGATGACTTCGAGCATCTCAGATTCATATGAGATTCTTGTTATGTTACTATGTGATTTTGTCAATAGAGTATGATAGCTTTTAATACAAAAAACAAACAAACAAACAAAAAACCACAATGCATTTGCAAGCATATGGTAGAACCCCTGGAGGGGTTTAGATTTGAATCAAATGAGCTGAGTGATAGAGTAATAGGTGATAACATGAGGAATTGGGTTTTTTGTTTGGTATGTTCAGAACAGTTTGTTTCTTCCTGGGAAAAAGGCTGTGTACTTGTTCACTTAGAGCTCTCTATTGCTTCATTGCAGGCCTATACCACACATTGCAGGAACAATGTTACAGCAAACTATGCAATACACTGAGAAATCAAGTTTCTCAATTAGGTTATGTTGTCACTGTCCCTCAAGAAACCTTACTTAGGTGAGGTGCAAGGCTGCAACTGAAGGCAGAAAAAATGGCCATAGTCTCAGCATTGACTCTTGTACAAGCAGAATGCTGAGTAAAAGTAGAGAGTATAGTATATGTTTCCAGAAAGCGCAGAAAGTCCACTGCACAGCTGATACAGCAGATAACAGTTTTCCATACAGTCTTCTGGTGCTTTTCTTGATGTATATTAAGTGGGGAAAGAAGAAAGAGAAACTTCAAGAATCTTTGGAAAAACTCCCACCCAGCTTTCCTCCCTATCAAATATCCCGTCCTTGGAGGGGATCTTGTCCCTCAGAGGGAGCTCTGGTTATTAAACACTATTGGAACACCTTTGTGATTTCTGGATACATTAGGAATGTGACTGGAAACACAATACGGTTGTGTTCTTCAAGGATTTCTAGGCCAAGAGGAATCGTATTAGCATGGAAGTGAGCAAGCAGTCAAAAGTCACAGCCACTGGAAACTAAACAAATTATCAGTTACTAGCTGGCATAGCAGATACATGCTGAAAGAGGATAGAAGCCAGTACTGATATAAGTGGATGAGCTGTGGGAAAAGGACAATTACATTATCATGTCATCCATCCTCTCAAAGCTCCTGACTACCATTACACCTTTAGTCCCTAGCAGACAAGAATAAGAAAGATCCTTAGAATCTCTATTACTTTCTTCTCCTGTTTCCCTCCGGTGATCCCAGGCAGCTCTGCAACCCAGTGCTGGTCCCTGCATCAGGCGGAGCCCATCAAAACCCATGGCTCCAACAAGAGGTAAGGAGCATTTTGGGCTGAGAAAGTACTCTGTAAGTCTACAGCTCCCTCAGAAAATGATTTTGGCAAGCTTTGCATCCTGTCCAAGGATTGTATTCCATTTTATTTTATTTTATTTTATTTTGCCTCAGGTCTTCATGTTTTAACTCTCTCATTTGGTGATCTGAGCTGAAGTATCTCCAGGTGAATATTACAGCCTGGTCTTTCTCTAATCCTTTCCTCAAGATCTGCTCAGACTCAGTGTAGCTCTTAAACTTGTCTCTGTCATAAACAAAAAAAAAAACTGCCTTAAGCTCGGATGACATTAGTCTCTGCCCTCTCTATCCCATTAGCTATTCTGCAATTACCATATCTAAAATTTCTAGGAAAAACCCATCTTTTACTACTTACCAGCCTCTCTCAGTTCATGCTTTTTGTGTGGTATTGTAATCAAACCCCATGAATAACTCTATTATGGTAAGCTGGGCAAAGTAGGAGTAGCTTATGTTTCAAGAAGTGGGAGTTAATCACAATGGATTGGGCATGGGTAAGACACTTAGATTGACAGGGACTGCATATTGTACATGTGTGATGGGGTGCACAGTTGTAACAGGATTTACAGATTTCGATGCCAAAAATGTAGCAGGCATTTATTGATGAGATGTTGGTCAGCTGTTAGTAGAAACTTAACATAGACTCTTAGATCTAAAACATATCTAGACATCTGATGTAAGATGTAAATGAATCTCACTGACTTACTGTGGACATTTTATGGTAAGCTAGTTAAACACTTTTAAATCTTCTTTATATTACCAGAATGAAGATAGATCCTGAGGCAGTGAAGGATCTGCTCAGAGCAGGGAGAAAGGAATAAAGATAATAGATGCCAAAACTAGTTCAAAACAACATATTCGTCCTTACAAATACCACCTCAGTTCATCAAGTAGAAGAGCTCAGGGAGGAAGATCAGAAAAAGAAGTTGGATGTCGTGTATTGACATTAAATTTTGTTTACATAAGAAGAGAAGGTAGGCTTCTTGAGTTCCATGAAAGCTGCAGTGTCCCTATCTTATATGACTTTTCAATTTTCAAATGGAATTTGATCATTTAAATTTGCTTCTATGGCAAAATTTTCTCAGAACCCCAGAGACAGAGGAGACAGTAAATATTTGTCTCTTTCAGACAGCTCAAAATAGATGAGTATGCAGATAGTAAAAAGCAGTATAAGCAGTAAGCAATTTTGGAAATATATAGAGGGGAAAATTCTCATTTGCTCATACCAGTGGCCTGGAAATATATTAGATATAGAGAAAATCACCACTTGCTTGTGGCAAGAAATATCGTAAGGTCATGATCCTGGTACCTGTTCTGTCAGCAACAGAGCCCTGCAAAGTCTGGCTTGTTACTCTTGCAAGTGCCGTTATAAGAAAAAATAGCAATGTAGGCCCTGCTACTGAGGTGTCGATAGTGGTGTCAAGTTTTTAATACTCACAATATTTTGTGCTTCAGGATACAACTGTTCAATGTTGTAACCTAGACTAAGGGTATGAGTTTGTTATAAAGGATGGCTGTGTGGATCAAATCCATCCTCAACCTCATCCCAAATCTCTTACCTTGAAAAAAATTGCCAAATTTTGTTTTTATATCTAAATTTTTTCACCCACAAAATAAAGTAATACATACCTATTTAAGAAGCCATGATCAACAAAATCATGTCAAATATCATCAGGTACTCAAACATCACAGTAAGAGTTACTCTGCTTACATCAGATATCACATAGGCCCTCATAGCCCTCTCTGCTCATACCATTGATTTCACTAGAAACAGGCTGCTGTCACTTCTCTGCAGAGAAAAAGCAAGATTCCCCTTAGGAAAACCATACTGAATTTGTAGAAAGAGTGTAGGACCAAATTGCTTGTTATTTAGCATGCATTGCTTTACATATATATGTTTCACGAAGAATTTGCAAGTCTGTTTAGCTGTGTACAAATGAAGAAATGGCTAAGTTCTAGAGGCCTTTTATTCTGCTTTACCTGACATACATTTGTATTTCTTGAGGACTATTTCTACACTATGCAGAAAACTTGGATTGAATTAAACCAAGTAAGACCCTCCTCATTCTTCCACTAGCTGCTGACACACTGAAAAGATTAAAAACTTTATTCAGAATGAGAAACAAAATTATTCAAGTGGGTGGGCACACTAATGGCCTTCTCTGCATTTTTCCAAGTATGTCTATTTTTGTACCAAAACTATTTTGTACCAAACTATTTTTGTACCAAATACACTTTACTATTTTTTAATATTTCCCCACATTCAGTCTTAGATTTTCCCTAGTGATGGTGTTGATTTAGTATCTTTTGGAAAGTTCAGGTTCTCACTTGTAGGTGCAGATTTCAAGGGAATCATTTTGTATGATTGAATTCTGTGTATAGGATTCAAAAATAAGTGCCAATGGATATAAAGCAGCTGGAGAGTTGGAAAAAATACTTTATTTATTTGATTGCTTGTTTCTTTGTTTGTTTTGCTGAATTCAGGTATATTTTTCTGGCGGACCTCATTTGAGAAAGACTGTATACCACAGATGGGAGAAATGTAATACAAACTATCCTCAGAATAAGTAACTATTTCCAAATATGAGTGTGTATAATTGCAGAAAGGTAGTATCATGAAACAATTTTCTTTATGGAATATCTCTTTATTGTAAATCCAAGCATAAGGAATAGGTGATATATAATATTATTAGAACAGCACTGTCTCAAGGAGCCCTTTCTAGACATTAACTCTTGTCTGAGAAGTGCAGCAAAGACTACATATTTCCTCACATCATTCCCATACCATTTTTTATTTGCAGCAGTTCTGGTTTCTCTCTTTCTGTTCTCCTTTTGAAGGTGGGCACCTCAGCATTCAGGGGGTGCAGGTGTTAACATGGTTGGGTCAAGCCTTTTCATATTAACAAGCACTTGAATTTATATTTAGAGAAGGCTGACTCGAACTTCACTCTGTTGATCTCAGTTGCATACGATGTCCCCCCAGAATGTTTGATTTCTTTGACTGTGTCACAGAAAAGCTAGGCTGCAAGAGATAGCTAAACTGAGAGGTTAAACAGCTACAGCATCTGCAAAATGCCTGAAATGTTCTCTTCCTTCTACAGTATATTTTCTATTATTTTGTAATTTCTTACTTGCTATTTACACTAAAGGGGCAATTCATTCTTGTGAAATTAACCCACAGACTTTCATTTACCGGCTTTGTATGTTACTGAGAAGGTGGAAGGTTAAATTGGGTATATTTCTTGGCTTGCTTCACTGCTCATCTTCCTTTCAACTCCTTTCCAGCAAAACCTTATCAAACCTACAACTGAGTTTATTCACATAATCATCTCTACTTTCAGGAAAATAAAATAGGTTTTAGTCTAGTACTCAAGTCTGCTCAGAGGATAATGTGCAAGGTGTTTTTTTTGTTTGTTTGTTTGTTTGTTTGAGAAGGCATACAACATCAAAGAGCAAAGCAAGAAAAACCTGCAGCTTCTTAATTTTCATTTTTCAAGAAAACAGTGCAATTCAGATGGCATTAAGGTTTCCCCCCTTTCTCATATTGAACATATCAGTTTTGGTTTTAATTGCTGATTTCTTTGTGGTAACTGTAACATCT